>NC_049218.1:26456287-26611287 GCF_013347855.1 Anguilla anguilla | reverse complement strand
CAGGGACATTTTGTATTGGGGGTGCATGTGGGGGGGGCTCAATGTAGAATCTCAGTTGAGGAGAAATAGAACCTTCTAGATCAGTAAAGAATCCTTGAGCAAAAACTCCAACCATCGCTGCTTCTCTCTCCTGTCCTGTGTTATTCAACGCAGTGTTTACATTTCGGTGCCTGATAATAAAACAGGCTACATTTGCATACAAGGACATCTCTTCTGAAAATGAATGTAGAATCAACTCTGACTTTGGCTCGAACATAACCCAAACCACAACCCCAGACCCCAGCACGCCTCTCCCCCCCCCCCCCCCCCCCACCCCCCCACCCCCCTCCTTCATCATGGATTCACCCACCGTGAGTCCCCGGGTGCAGGCGTTCAGCAGAAGCGCCGTACAGGAAGGCTCGTTAAAACTCCGTCCGGCCCCTTTCCCATTTCCCTCACACCCCCCATCTGCATGTTTCTGAACTCCTCCAATTACCGCAGCGCGCCCCCCAGCCGCTTAATTTCCTACCTGAGGGCGGGACCGCGCGGGACCTCCTGCCGAGGCGCTGGCGGTTAATTAAGGGCCGGCTCAGCCCCTCTCCAGGACCGCGCCGCCGGGCGCCGCTGTAATAACCGAGCGAGGGCTCTCAAAATGGCCGTTTGTGCCTCCCCCTGCCCGCACGCCGTGCGCGTGAAAGGCAGGGAACCACAGGTTTTAAACACTCGCCTCCAACCTCTCGCTTCCCTGTAGTCTTTCACAGCCGCGCTGATATTCTGAAGGACCCCCCCCCGCAACAACGCCCCCTTTCCCCCAGAGAATCCACAGAAAGCAAAGGCTCATGGGTAAGTCACAAGAACGAGCGGCCGGTCGTACGGCAAATGACCAGTGAAATTTTTTTTCCCTTTTTTTTTTTTGACCACAGATTCTTGCATAGACCCTGTCAGGTATGTCTGTGTGCTGTATAACACAGGGTTAATATCCCCTGTCTCTACTACTGCAGTACGAGCTCCCTCCACCCCCCGGCCCCGCCCCTCCCGGTGGCTACTTTGCAGAATCAGCAGTTACAGAGGTGACACGCATCACGCCACCGAATCTGACCACAGAGGTGAAAACAGTGAGTAATAATAAGTTCCGCGCGTAAGAACGTGCCAGCGGTACACCAGGCTTCGGCCTGTCCCCTTCATCAGCGCGCGGCGATAAGAGCCTGATTGTGTTTCCTCGGCCTTCATTAACCTTCCTGAGCGGGTTTGCATGTTTCCCCTTGGAGCGCCGCCATTTCGGCTCGGTTTGCGCACTCCGTCATTTCAGACAGCCGCGATCCCGGCCCGACGTGTTTCCTTTAAAATCCCATGAATACGCACCGCAGCCCGGACATAAATTGGGTAATTTACCGCCAGTGGTCTGGAGGTAGCGCGCTATGAGCGCAGGGAGTTATTACCTCCTCAGGATATGCGGGGCAAGGTTTTGAGGCGTCGGGTTTTCGGTATCAGATGGAAATCGTCCTCTGGTACGACGTCGGCTTGCTTTAATCTGCCTTCCGAGGCCAGTTTTGCTTTAATAAGAGGCACTGTGTAGTACGTACGTTTTCGTGCCAAGCGTTTTTGCCTGCAAGCAAATGGCGTTAGACAATAACATACACTAGACATAAAAAAAAAAATATATATAGTGTGAGCAGATCACACGTTTTTATGGCTGCTTTATTTCTACTATAAAAAAATATACCAAAAAAAATGAAAATATGCTAATTAGCAATATATGTCACATATGTGCATACTGTATGTAAAATTGGTTCACTACCATAACAATAAACATAGACAAAGAATCCAGTGGTCATTGCCCCTCTCTGCTTCATCTGTGTGCAACAGGCACAAGAGGCACGTGCTTCCACTGAGGAACAAAAGACGACGAATTTGCGTGAATCCTGGGCTGAAGTTCCCACAGTTCTTCTGGAGTGCCAGTAGGGCAGCGCACACCCCTTTCATCATGAGTAAAATCCCCCCAGAAGAGGACTCGAATGCATTAACCACCATCGGGAAAAATTGCACCTCGTTACCGGGTGGATAGCGAAAAAGCATCGATGACTTAATGCATTTTGGAGCCCCGACTGAAGTGTTATTTCCAGTTCTCTTCCTCAATGTCATTTCCTCCTGCATAGTCAGGACTGGAAATCTAATGCGATGTACGGCTTCCAGGAAGCTAATTGTGGAGTTTAAAAAAAAGTTTTTTTAATTTCCCAAAGACCATCCCCTCTTTCTGCTTTGCCTGAACGTGTGTCATTTTCTCTGCTCTGGAAGAGGTGTGGGTTATTATTGGGGATTTGGGGGGGGGTAGGCAGTAGAGCTAAATGTCAAGTGGCAATTGATCCCACTGAGCGGCTGGCTCTGAGCACTTGTTTCTCTCACGCCGAAATGCGCCTGCAACTTTTGCCGCCTTTTTACGAGGCGAGGCCATTAACCAGGTACAGATGCGGCATGAATAATTGAGCTCAGTGCTGGAGCTGTAGATCAGATGTGCAATAACACATCTATGGTATCTGCAGCGATGCCACCTGTTCTGTCTGAACTACAGTGCACGACTATGAAAGAGGCAGAACGACGGGTCCAGCTTTAAGATGCCAGTGGTTCTAAAGATATATGTTGAATGGATTTGAAAGTCAGGCAACACTTGCCACTAAGGAGTTAGCACAAGTATGACCCCCCCCCCCCGCCCCCCACCCCCCGGCACACTTGTTACTTAGCAATTAACAGAAGTCGACCCATGACCACAGCCATACCGCCCTTCTACTAGTCCGCTCTGGGGAACTGACCTGGCTAACAAGCAGCACGGGGAAAGTCCTCGGATAATGAGGTTGCTCCTAGAGTTTGGTTGGTGGACCATTTCACTGACAGCCAATCCCCAGTGTACTATCTCATCCACAAGAAAGAAGTCCAGACACTGTAGCTAAGAAAGATATCCATGCTATGTATTATTATTATTATTATTATTATTATTATTGTTATTATTATTATTATTATTATTATTATTATTAGAGAACCAGAAAGCATAGGACCATTAGCTAATGACGTGACTCCTCTCAAGCACCACACTGAATGACTTATCTAAGCCACATAATAGACTGGTTGCATAACCCCTCAAAAAAGAGGGGTCTTCCTCTTTGACTGCCATCATGGGTACCTGTTCCCCTCTCGTAAACTCGGAGGCCTGCAGGACCTTGGACAGCAACCGACCTGCTCGCTGCAGAGTTAGCACTCAGCTCAGCTGATGCTCAGTGCCTTTGATTGGCGTTTTATAAAGGCACCGCTCGCTGCTCCTCTGGGAGAGCCATTTCGTCCCCTTTCCCTCGTTTCTCAGCTGCTAATTCATCATTTATCTTCATTTTTTTCATCCAAAGTGAAGTACAGTAAATGGCCATATATTGGCCGAGAAATGGTGGTCACTGTTGTTCTCTTTATCAACGCACAATCCGGGAGGTTGGCCACACCCACCCCCGTGCCCCACAGCTGTACTGCCAATGGGGAGACAGGTGGGAGGAGAGGAGGAGGCAGGGAATTTACCCTCCACACAATGGATTAACAAAGCAGCATATTAACCTTCAGGAACATCTAATTGGTGGGAAATTGAATGCAGTCCTAGTGCAGGAAATCAATATATTGAGCCAGCCTGGATACTGCCTTCAATCCCATAAGTCTTTTTGCAGGTTCAGGAAGTGCTGCGCTGAATATGTGCTTGGCCAGCCAGGGTAATTTATGTAATGCATCTGCCTGTGTCAGGTTTCATTCTATTAAAACGCCTGGCGGATCCATAAGATCACATCCCCGTTTCCCACCACAAAAGCTTCTGCTGCAGCAGGCACAGCGAGTAAAATGTCAAATTCTAATGCACTGTCAAATTTAGCAGGAGTTGGCCGTTTTCCATTTCTACGGCACTGCCGAAGTTAGCGGGAATTAGCTGGCCGTTGTCCATGACGTTCCTGCTCAAAGCAAGTGCGCTGAGAGCAGCTTTGTCAATAATTGTCAGAATTGATGGAAGTAGAGCCTATATTAAAAAAAGAATAATAAAAATGCATAGATGGCTTTGGGCACTCTTCATTGCGTGCATGTGCAAATTTCAAATATGCACTTAGAGACACAGGATAATGTCTGACCTCTCCAAATAAGTCCCTCGCTGCCCCTACACACACACACACAGCCTTTACATCCACACTCTCCTCCATGCCCTCGCCAACCCCCCCCCACCCCCCAGCCCCACCTCTCCCCCACACACCAATGCTGCTGCTGTGTCTCTCTTTCTCTCTCCCTATACTGGGAGGATGAAAATTCATGAACCCTTGAAGGGGTGGAGTCATCATTTTCAAATCATAATATTTTAGCAAAGTATTAAGATCACCCATAACACCCATACATTTTATATTTCATAACAGTTAACCGAAGCACAAGATCAACATATCTGCATTAGCATCGGTGTAAATGTGACAGCTTTCCTTGTGCAGTCTCTGGGAAGGCTACAATGGGTGGAATGGGTTTTATAGGGTTCATTAATCCTCACTGTGTTCTCATTGCTCTGCACTGCCCTTCAGGTGAAACTTAACTTTATTGGCTGTCTCGGGAGGTCTCCACCTGAGATCCCTCCTGACACTGCCTCCAGCTGTAAGCCAATGAATCCTGAATGCGTCAGGCGCTGAGCTTGTTCAGAACTTTTCAAATATGTTTCAGGAAAAAAAGCCCTTCATGAATTTCTATCAATTGTTATTTACATAGGTTACAGTAGCCATATTTCAAATGGGCCAATCGTTTTGTATACACCCTTGTCCAAATTAGAAAATAGTCAAACCAGTGGTAACGGGGAGCATTTTTATTTTATTTCAGTTTAATACTTTTCACATCCGTGGTAATATAGCTTGATATATTTCAGATTCACACGAAATATAGGATGGTGGCTAATCTTGTACGCAATACTCTCTAATGGGTGTCCCCCAAGGCCCTGTATCAGGCTCCCGCTTCTTTCTCTTTATACGCATCTACTAGATCCTCTCTATTCAACATTCTAAGAATCTGCCCCTTCCTCACCACCTACACTACACAGCTCCTAGTCCAGGGCCTGGTACTCAACAAGCCTGCTGTCTTTCCAAGAGCGCTCATGTCTCAACCTTCCTTATCTCACTTCACTGGCTGCCTGTTACTGCTCACATCAAGTTTGAAATCTAGGTGCTAGCCTACAGGGCGGTTAAAGCATCAGAATCCCCGGACCTTCGATCAATCTTCAGACCCTTCACCTCCGATCTCTCTGCTCCAGAACCTTGGGGGCCCCTCACTCCATAGCTGCTCCTACCAGTCACAATGCTTATCTCTACTGGCACTCCGCTGGAGGGAGGGCAAAATGCATACGGTCGCCAGGACAGAAGAATCATTGTCCACCTATATCTTAGCCTAGTTCATTTGCATTCATGCTTTAGTGATGTTACACACTATACATACTACTGGTCTGGGAACTTTATTAACCAGATCTGGCACTATTACTCATATAAACCAGATGAATGCACTTATGTTCTACAGCACTATACATCACTCTGGCTAAGAGAATCTGCTAAACTAATGTGATGCAGTTCACACTGACACCATCTGCATTCACAATAATCTGGCCCATAGGGGACACCGCTGCAGTGCATGCAGGGACAGCTCGAGAACCCCCTGGACTGATGCTAAGGATGAACCTTCAGTCATTTCAATTTAGTCATTTCTTTTCTGTATGTGAACAGTTGATTACTCTGGGTTGTACTGCATTATGTAATACCTGTGTGCTCATACAGAGATAATGCTTTAGTTTTGTGAAAAGCTAAAAAAAAAAACATGTGTCTGCAGAGCTTGCACATTATATGTGTCTGAATAGCTTGTACTGTAGGTTTTCCTGGACTATGTTGTCAGTGACAAATAATTTATTTTCATAAAGTGCTAATGGATTTTTAAACTTTCACTGACAAAGGTGGGGCAATAAAGTAGCTTTAAGAAAGACAGGTTTGCTATTTTATTAGTTTTATCATACAGCCTCTGATAGATGCATTATATGCCCACCACTCCCTTTTCTGACAATTCCGCACTAAGGAATGATAAGACACATTTCTCAGCGCAGGCTTGTAACTGTTCCATAACATTCTCAGCTTCCTAAGCATTTTATTTCCGGATCACTTTGTTAGAAGAATAGATATTTATTTTATTTCCTTTGTCAGAAAAATGAAAGCCAGCTACATCTTTTTCATTGTTCCATTGACCTCTACACGACAGGCATTACCTTCTGAGGAAATGGTTGTGATGATAAGACCTGCCTGCATCGGGCTTGTCAAGGAGAGGAAGGTTTCTCACCTAAGAATTTCAATGAAGACCCATAAATCCGATGCTACATTATCTTAGCTTCATCTTTAGATAGCTGCGCCTCTCAGTCTTTCTTTACAGCGGTGCTGAGAATTCTCATTCCAGCATCCATTTTATCACATGGTTACCCACTAAACCGTTTTTTTTTTTTTTTGGTATCATGCGAAAATGTTGTTATTAAGACAGAATTCTCTGTGCTGTGTCGTTTTACACATTAAATGACTGAAATAACTTATACTCAAGTTTTATCAAATAATAAATTGGTTAATGCTAGATACAAAACAAAAAATAACAAAACAATGTCATGCTATGGAACGTCAAGTTATAAAGCTTGGTGTCTCAGAGGCATCCTAACTGCTGGTGAAAAAATCATTCTGAACTTTCAAAGTGGTGAGAAAGAACAATTCAGCCCTTGAAAGTGTCGTCGCTGATTGGCAATAGCAAATAACAAATATGTTAAAGCTATACCAATACCTCTCATTCTGCAGTGCCTCACATTATACCTGTATATGGTGAATATGAATCTTTTTTATGCAGAGGAAAAAGATGAAAATTGCTCGGCTCAGTTGGGGCTGTAGTTCCACCTGCTCCTTCCCCTCGTCTCTCGATGACAACGCCAGAGGAAATTCCCCTTGGGCCCAGCCTAGCATTTCAGACAGGGAGAAAATCCCCATCTGCACGCGTGCGTAAAAGCCCTCACTTCAAATATTCAGCGCTCCACATGTTGTGAGAACCGTAAAGCCAATTGTTACATGGCAATTAGTTTCATAATAATTTCACACAAGGGGAAACACGGGACAGGGTAGCAGTCATGGTGGTTGGGGTGAGGGGGGAGGGGCTTACTTTTTATTCGCCTCGCCTTGCCGTTTTGCGTGATCAGACTTTAAGGCTTTTGTCTTCTCTGGAAACGCGAACTGAGGGGCGGAGCCTTGGGGCGGGTTTAAATAATGAAGGAGACCGTGACGGACTCAGTGGCATAGAAAGTACCAGCTGCAGAACTGCGGCCGTTTCGAAAGACAGATGGGGTAGAGGAGCGAGGGGTGGGGTGGGGCGGGGTGAAAAAAACTTGTACTGTAAAGCCTTTGCTCTGGTCTGTCTCTTGTCCTGGGTTTCAGTACCGAATGCAAGCCACAATTCATACCAACCAATTAAACTAAACCAGCAGCCAGTTCCATGCTTGTTTCACCAGCTATCCCTGTTCTCACAGCTTCTGGCTCTATGAAAATGGCGCTCTCTCCTTTCATAGCCCTGTATGCGCACACCGGTTGCTCGTCGATTTGAGATGCTCCCCTCTAAACCTTCGGCAGTGTGTGTGTTCAGTTCACATCCCAAAATATCCTCTTTCTGCCAGACATGATATTACGGCGGATATGATATCAATCAGCCAATAGAATGCCGCAAGCCTACTCAAGAAGGAAGAGTCCGTTCGTGCCTTAGGGGTATACTCTTCCCTGTGCTGGGTTCCTTAGCGGTAGCTGCATCGCCTGTGCGGTGGAGACGTGAGGAGTGAACGTTTTTCTTCCAGTTTTAATGACTCCCCCTTAGCAGGAGTCTCACTGCAGGGTTATGTTCCACTAAATCGCGTCTCCTGCAGAGCGCAGTTACACATAAATAAGTAAGTCAATAAACAAATAAATACAATAGTGATAGCAAACTGGCTAGGTGTTTCAGCAACACTTCCGTGACTCTTCTTCCAGCGTGAACAGAGGTCAAGGATCCAAATAGCCAGGTCAATTTCAAAATCTAAACCGACCGAAAACAGTACACTTAAATTCATCTGGAAAATAACAACAACAAAAAATATATAGTGTTGCCAAAAGAAAAGCCCTTGAAGTTTATTTAATTTTTTTTTTTTTTTTTTAAATCAAAGCAATGTTCCAACTGGCTTCTTACAATAAACTAGTCACTAAGAAAATGCAACTGTCACTTCTGCCTAGGTATGATTGAGTATTTTATCTAACGGAGCTTTAACATTTAATTTGACCAGTTGGCACAATTCGCATATGATATTAAAATCCCAAACAGCCCAATGAAGGGCAGTTGGTTTTTCGATCGTCGTCTCAGTGCAAAATCACTACCAAACAAACCATTCTGGTTAGAAAAGGCAAAGCTGGCAGCAGTTGACAGCGTAGCCAACCTACTGAACATGTGACCGGGCTTTAAACTCAGGTGCACCGCACGGTGTTGATTATCCAATTAACACGATTTAATCGAATCCAGGTACGGGTGAAAGAGGGTGAATACCCACGAGCTAGACATAGCAGAAATAAAGGAATATGTCCTCGCACACACATTTCATAAATAATTGGCATTTGAACATGTTAAATTTGCCCTGAATGTAACGCGCGTATGAAGGTCTTTGCGTGTCGTCTGCGCCGATGCTCACTTCCTGTTAATGACCTCACCTCTGCGTGTCACTCTGGCGCCCTGCCTGGAACGGGCCGCTGTTGTCTTCTGCGCTAATTAACACTTCTAAAAGACTGGTTCGGCGGCGCGACCGTTGTCGCGGGCGAGCCTTTCGGGAGCATTTTCGGCGATGATGAGACGCGGAGCGTGTCGCGGAGGAGAAGGAGAACGCGCGCCTCCTCGTCTGACGGAACACCGAGCGGTTGCCAGGAGAGGCGAACGAAGGAACAGACAGCGCTCGTTTGTCTCCTCCCCATCGCCATGGTAATTCCTCACGCATTTACCACAATGTACCCTTCATTTTGAAAGAAGAAAGAAGATAGAAACATAAAGGAGGGGGGGAAAAAAGGAACTCATCCTGGAAACCTGGAAAGGTTGGGGGGGGGGTTGCTGACGGTTTAAGCAAAGAGACATAACCACCCTTCTGGACTGTGCACTTCCCAGAGCTCATAGCTTTTCCTCCTCATCCCAAGCCAAGAGATTACTGTATCAATCCAGAAAATGTGCTGATATATCTAATGTGGGGTGAGCTACACCTGGGTGAGTGACAACCTGCTGAGATGAACTGGGTTTGAGTTTTAAAGGGGTGGATCGGGCTCCAGGGGCAAACCAACCATAAAAATATATATTTTTTAAATAGATAAATTAATGCCGGCTGACAAGCCTCGTGTTATGAAACAGAACGCACCTCAAAAAGATTTCACTTTGGCTGAGCTAAAAAGACAATTGTTTGCATCAAGAACCAAGACCTCATATCAGAAAATTGCTTGCATGGCAGTTTCCTTATTGGCAAGGGCATTTTACACTGTAATCTTTTAGTTGCTTTTTTAATGCTTTTAAGTGACTTGCAAAAGTGCATTTCACATGGCAACCCGACAACAGAAGAACGCAAAGTCACAATCACGTAAGAGCATGCCTCAAGACCGACATGATGAAGAAAGGCTAGCTTTTCTTTATTACATAGCACAATATATTATTTGATGCTGCATTCCGGGGAGAGGTCTTATGGAAAATATTAATGGAGGCAGAATTAATGGTGATTTTATTTGATAGGTCTAAACAGTATGGATTTCTCTGTCAGGGTGGTGAGGGAGAAAGCCTTACAGAAACAGGGAATAGCAGACCTAGTTTATTTATTCTTTTATTTCCTCTTTGAGGACACCAGCAATAGGCAGGTACATCTCTTAAATTCACAATGGAGCAGGGAGTAGGCTCCTCTGTAAGTCAAAATATGGTAGGGTACCATGAGCTGAACATTTCCTGGCATCTCAGAACCTGAGCACAGTATGTTACAGTCAGGGCATCCGAGAACCTGAGCACGGTATGTTACAGTCAGGGCATCGCAGACCCTGAGCACAGTATGTTACAGTCATGGCATCTCAGAACCTGAGCACAGTATGTTACAGTCAGGGCAGTCAGAAACTGAGCACGTTATATTACAGTATGGGCATCTGAATACCTGAGCACGGCATGTTACAGTCAGGGCATCTGAGAACCTGAGCACAGTATGTTACAGTCAGGGCATCTGAGAACCTGAGCACAGTATGTTACAGTCAGGGCATCGCAGACCCTGAGCACAGTATGTTACAGTCAGGGCATCTGAGAACCTGAGCACAGTATGTTACAGTCAGGGCATCTGAGAACCTGAGCACAGTATGTTACAGTCAGGGCATCTGAGAACCTGAGCACAGTATGTTACAGTCAGGGCATCTGAGAACCTGAGCACAGTATGTTACAGTCAGGGCATCTGAGAACCTGAGCACAGTATGTTACAGTCAGGGCATCTCAGAACCTGAGCACATTATGTTACAGTCAGGGCAGTCAGAACCTGAGCATGTTATGTTACAGTCAGGGCATCTGAGAACCTGAGCACAGTATGTTACAGTCAGGGCATCTGAGAACCTGAGCACAGTATGTTACAGTCAGGGCATCTGAGAACCTGAGCACGGCATGTTACAGTCAGGGCATCTGAGAACCTGAGCACGGCATGTTACAGTCATGCTACATGAGACCCATCAGGGTGACTTCCCCACAGAGGGACCGTTAGCATGTGACAGAGACAGAACACTCGGGACGAAGGACAAACCTGCCGGGGCAGTACCTGTCAGCGGAGGCACTTCCAGTTATGCTGTTACACCTGCAGCCATTCAAACGCTGATAAACAAAAGAACTAGACAGGGATGTTGATGCGACTGTAAGGGCAGATGGTGCCTGTTCTCTATAAGGTGTGCGGGGAGGGGAAAACGTGAATTCAGCAAAAACGCATTCGCTACACGGAATCCACGTGGGAAAACCAAAAAATGCATTAAAGCAGCATTGTCAAATTGTGCTGACTCAAACTGTAAGTGATATTTCTGTTTTTCCCCTACAGACAGACACAGAGACATAGTTTATTGTCTGTCCCATTGATAACCGGGAACCCCTGTGCCAAACAGATAACTTGAATTAATAAAGATAAGCGCAGAACGAGAAAGAAATAAAATGTAAGCATTCTTTGCTGGCAACCTCAGTTTCTCTCTATTCAGGGTAATTATTCTACATGAGTACTGCTAACCCGAAGCCTTCCGTGAATTTCCACTGTTGCCTTTGGGCTGCAGTTGCACCATAAAACATGGAAACTGCTCGTTCATCAGACCTTGTGTTTTCAAAATTTATTTTCACATTTCTGTCAACAGTAGTGATGACATGTTTATATTTTCACACCGCAGTTGCAGAATCTATTACCTTTCATATAAAATATATCATTCAGACAGCCTACTTCATATCATAAAAAAGAAAGAGTACCTTTAATTAACCTGTTGCGTTTGGATTCAGATTAGCCTGTGGTTTTTTATATTCATGATAAAGACAAGCCTGAATTTTAATTCAGTTAAATCATAAAATGAATTTTATTTAGTTTCCTGACTTAATTGAAATGAAATGACATTGATCTTTCCCCAAGCTCCTTTGTAGTCAAGGCCACCATAACTATTGAGACAAGTAGACAAAAGGACTCTATTAGTTTATTATTCATTGGATTGTGTTAACAATAGGTACAGAAACTACAGGTATGACAATAGGTGTAAACTATATGTAAATAAAAATAATGAAAATGTATGGAGTCCATGACAAAGTCAATAATTGGTGAAAGCTTGCTATGGTGATGACTGGGCATATTTATTTTCTCAATAAACCTTTATTTTATTAAAAAAAAAAAAAAAAATTCCTGATTCTATGGTATGTGCTGTTTGTGATGACTGCATAAATTCTGTCTCTACAGTCTGCATAACCGTCGGGTTATGTAAAGCAGCGCAAAAAGTCCTTCCGAACATTATTTAATAAATTCCGTACCAAATCATAATTCAGTGTGGCATATGGCATGACTGCCACGCACACTTCCAGGCATATTGATCTATTCCCCTTTCAGCGTCGAAACAACCGAGCTAATCTGACATAAAAGCCATTTACGTAAATAAGCTGAGCGTGCCGAAGCGATTTAGCCCTGCCTCGTAGCGATGAATAAATAAATAGACAAAAAAGTCATCATCATCTCCATCTCGTCCCTGAAGAAGGGGCTCGGAGACGGGGAGATGGTTCGATCGAGAGAATAACCCGTTCGCCGAACGAGCTCGTTCGGTGCGTAGCTCCGCCCCCAGAGGAGGACCGAGCCGAGCCGGCTCGCGGGCTGGTCGCGGAGGTGACGAAGAGGTCCGGGACGCGATCGCTCACGGCCCTGTCCGCTCCGCGTCTTCGCCTGCCCCACTCGGTCCTGACCCGCGAGACCCTTCGCCGTTTGCAGGTATGATTAATTGCAGCTCGAAGCGCCGCGGTAACCCCCCCCGCGATAATGATCTCGGCCGGGCCTCCTCCGCGCGGACGCCGGCCGCTCCGGGCCTGTTGCGAGTCCTCGGGGTCCCGTCGGGCTGCAGACACAGTAATGGGCATGAAAGGGACCGGCTTTATGGTCGGCGGGTGAGCCGCATACACAGCCTTTATGGTTTAACCTCAGAAAAAAAGAGGCCATAACATTGTGTCTGCCAGTTGCGTCGTTCCAGGGTAATGTTTTTCTCTCGAATTGCAGGCACCTCTCGACGATAAATTTTATACGTGCCTTATAAAATTGCGGAGCTTTGCAAATCCAAGTTAATTAAATGGGGACATCTTGGCCACAGCATTGCATCGCACAAGGTGAAAGATCTGTATGTGTGTAAGCAAAGGGGGTATCTGAAGACAAAAATAAATGCATAGAGGTCTACAATGGTGTGCAAGCATCAAAGATGGTGGGAGGGAGAACAGAGACCGCGTACTGTCAGTTCAAGGTCAAGCCAACCGTAAAAATCAAACAATTGGTAGAACCGATAAATACCTGGAGGTCGACCCATTCTGTTTCATACTATGAAACAGAATGGGTCTCAAACAGATTTCATTTTGGTCGAGCTAAAAAAAACAAACTATTGTTTGCATCTAATTTTTTCTCAAGAACACTCATCTTATAAATCAAGTGCTACTTTACACCTCTGAGCTGACAGAACCCCATATGTTACTGCCTCCTTTAAAACCTCAGACCTGTTCAATCCACTCATTAATTTCTGAATCGGCCCTGGAGTGTACGCTCATGCTACTATCACCCCTAAGTTCAGCAGCTCACATTTTAATGTGTTTCAAATCCTGTCAATATGTCAGTCCCATTTTATTTGAAGTTCACCGCATGCCCGAGTTTAAATCCTTATGTTTTATTCATCAATGCCTTCTTCTGTTGGGGAGAGGGATAGAGTAAATATAAAAGCCACAGTGTCATAGTACCCGGTTGAGTCGAGTATTTGATGATGCAACAGTTTAAAATTTTCATTGGGTTTTTCATGAGAAAGACCAGGCCAGAACAGAGCGCTCACCTGCTGAGTAATTGGATTTGATTCTCGGTTGTTCAAATACTTCCCAAGATTATATCCATGGGCTCTGGGTCATTGCTACCAGATGAGCACTATCAGTGTATTCAAGGACAGTTGGAACCTTCAGTGGCCAACCATGGCCATTTTCATGCTACTCATTAACGTGTGCAGAACCCCCGGGAGAACCAAATTTAATTAAATTAATTAATTAATTAATTAATTAATTAAAAAAATATTTATTGTAAATAAAGCATTTAACAAATAAATAGGCTTGTATTTGTAATGGAATCCAACCATTTGGCAACCAGTCATGGCATGGGTTTCATCGAGTTTAGTGACGGTTCATTCAATTGAAGAAAAACATATGCATACGCTATGACACGCTGAAAACACTTACACTGGGGAAGCCAAAACCAGGCAAAAATGAATGATCCTGAGATGCATGCAGTCATACATCGCAGCAAAGTTTACTTCAGCCCAACTGAATGATTGGTAATACTGATGCTCTGTCATCATGCTCTATTCCACTGTGCCTTGCTGATAAATAATTACAAGTGCAGAAATGAACTATTGTCACACTTGGCTGGATTCAGAGATTAACATTATTTTTAGATTTAGCTGTTTTAGCTGTCCTTCTCTGTTTCTTGAAATCAGAACAAATTTGTGAAAAATGCTTTTTTCTTTTCTTTTTTTCAAAAACAGTTTACATCATTCATCAACCTCCACCAGAAAGCTGAAACTGGTACTTTGCTGAATAAAGGTTGTTTGATGTTTATGTGGATGAGGTACCACTGTCTCATTTGGATTTGAACAGGTACCGCATGATCCAAGTGTACTTATTATCTGACCGAATGCTCATTCTGTGGAGTGTGTGAAAATATAATAGAAAGTAATAAAGCACATTACCCGCTCTTAAATTGTAACAAGGTCTACATTTCTGTGGGATCATGAATGAAAGTGGAATTGATTTGATCCATACAGCAGCTGAATGATGCAATACAATAATTGGTTGCAATGAAAATGTCTAATTATATGATGCATCATTTTTATGTTTTGACAAAGCTGAATGTGTATATCAATTATTATGCATCTTCATTACCGAAGTACAGTAGACGTGTATACGGCCTTATTATCCTGGAGTAATGAATAGTCTATTATGCCAAAAGGGCCAGGAAAAATGTATGGTTGTTATCTTGTACACATTTCCATCCCCCACCAGCAAGTGGGGGTTAATTTCAAGTCATGTGGCAAACAATGAGTCATTCAGTTAACACATAATAAGGCACATAAGAAGAATGACTCTATAATGTTTATATTCAAAAACACTTGTGCTGTGTCAGATTCAGCGTAGACAACAATATTAAAATAATTGGAAAATAATTAAAATGTCCACCAAGAATGTGTAAATTATCTTTTTTTATTGAAGTGGGAAATGGTTTAAAATGAGAAACCTGCTTTTTCATTTTAACCAGCGTTAAACGAGAAGAGAAAACAGACTGTTTGCAGCTGGGGCACATAAACATGGGAGCCAGCTGTGAGAGCCACACATTTAAGAAAATGCAATCTGTTTCTGTCGTTTGTTTTATAATCAACCTCAATTGCATTTCAAGGGATATTTCACTTTCAGTTTTTTACACTTTCAATTTTAGTACCTGTTTTTGATTGGCCAGGTGCATTGTGGTCAAAAGCAAGAAAATAAAAAGCAGCTTGTACTGCGATGTTAAATTTCCAGAGGCTGTACAGACTAACAGATTCATTTTATAACGTGTAATGGATGTGTGCATGTCATTTAAAAATTGGTCATTTGGAGCAGGTCATTTCTGATTATAGTGGTGTGCTTTGGGGAGTGTCTTGTAGCTCAATGAGATTATAATGTTAATAGCTGTAAGCGATTTGGAAAAACTCTCTCCCTTTAGTCCAGGTGCACCGCATTTACTAATCACAGTGGATAATTGATGACTGATTTTTGTCATATAGCCAATTATCGTTTTAACCAATCAGTGTGTGATCAGTTGGGAGGCTGTCCTTTAAATTCCACTGAATTGGTTGTGTAAGGAGGCCTTTTCTTCTGAAGTCTATGCGAACTGGGAGACATGTGAGTGATTGCTTGTACTATGATATTATTTCAAACTGTGATAACTATTGCTGTAGAGCTGGTAGCAGCTTATAGGTAAATGTATTTTAAGGAACGGTATTTATAAAAAGCTGCCTGTGAATGTAAGTTAATTGACGAGACTTTCCCATGGTGTGAGGCTTGTGGGAGGGAGTGTGTCACTTCCTGATATTTCAAATTGTGTCCCAAGATGCATAGGTTTGTAGCGCTACTTTGTCTTTCTCTGTGGTACTTATAGTGCTGTTGGGAGGGAGGTGCAAGCAGTGATCCAAGTTAATTTGGTTGTATTTAAAATTTTTATTACTATGATATGTATTGGCGTGTATTTATCCAGGCTCTGTTGCAAGTTCCCAGTACCTTTTAGGATATTTTCAGATTTGTAATTGGGTGGAGTGAGTCACTTGCCTGTGAAATGATACCACTGTTATATTTTGCTGTTTAATACTGGTTGAGGTGTTTGTACTGTCTTCATTGATACAACTGCTGATGGCAGCACCATAATGAGTTCTCGAGAGTGCAGAAGCTTCTTATCTGCTCAAGTTCAAGCCAATGCTTCCAAACTCATTGGATGGCACTTCATCCTACAGCAAAACAATGATGCCAAACATACACGCTAAAGCAACAAAGTAATTTTTCCAAAAAAAAAAGCTTGACTGGCCAAATAAATCACCTGCTCTGAATCCAGTTGACTTGACCACGCATTTCATATTCTATAGAGAACTTAAAGCAACTAGCCCCCAAAACCATCAGGAGCTGAAGATGACTACACTACATCTGCTATGATGACTCTCAGATTAACCATGACTTGTTGCCCTTGCGAAATAAAATGTGCCAAATATTATGATCGTTTAAATCTGTAGGTTCTGTCAGTTCTTTGATTTTTCTTTTTAAGCAAACCAGTGATGTGGTAAATACTTGTTTTGAATAGCCGTTGATATGACCTTCTCTTCATCACAAACTTCTTTAAAACTTTGTGACATTGATAGATCCATTTCTGCTTTTTCAATAAGAACATTTGAACTGACCAATGTCACCTTCATAAACTAAACCTCTCATGGCTCTCTTGTCCATTATGCTTTTTGACAGCTGTCACCCTTACCTGTGTTTTTCTCGGGCTGTTATTTGTTGTCATTTTGTCATTAAGTGTCAGTCTGTAATGTCTGTCCTGTGTTCTAAATAGAAGTTCCAATATATACAAATAAATAGAATCTGTCAGTAGGCAATGTACCAGCAAAATATTGTTTTTCCAAGCCATATAAAAAATGAATTGGTAGTGCAGATGACTCACATTTCATAATTACTAAAAATGGACTAATTTCCTCCTTTCATTTTTTTTTTTTTTTTTTTTTTTTTGCAACTGAACATTACCATACAAAATCTATCTGAAACAGGTGAGTTAATTCTAGTCTTAACACATAACATTTGGTCCCATATTCCAACTGAATTAACACTGTCAGAGTTGCTTTAACACTGGACATCTTACTGCTCACACACTGCTTTGGGGAGAGGTGGAAAAACGGAAAGGCCTGAGACCGCAGTCACTGGTATGTGACGTGATCTCGCTCGGACTGACACAAGGTTCACGTCTCTGGCTTCTTCATGACCGAACACCTTCTTTTGGCCTAACCAAGACGTTCATTCCGCACTTGAGCCGGAGTGAACAGGCCATAGCGTCCGTCTTAAGGAAGAACGGCTCCGAAGGGGCTCCAGCGCGTACGATGGTTCCCTCCGCCTGGAGCCAAGATGGTGGAGATCCTTCAGCGGCTCCAAACCTCCCATCCCCACTCAGATATGAGAAGAACACTTGAAGTGGGAGATTAAGGGACACTTTGGCTGAAGCTGCAATAGGCACAAAATGGACTCCGTGGGAAGCTCTTGACAGGCCTGAAATGAGTGCCTTCTCCACTGAGCCCCGAGTATATCTAGCCTCTCGTGTCTCCGGTGGATGACACACAGAGGAATGAACTGCGAAGGGCTCCAACCGGTTTTCTGGATGTGTGGATTATTGAACTTGACTCGTTGGCCTGCATTATTTATTTAATGGAAATGTGCTTCATAGTACTGCTTAAAAAGAGAACAAACTAATTAACACTCTGAAGATTGGTGGGGTTAGAAAAAAAAAAAGGCCAGGTTCAAATGAATTCTCATCAACAATGACAATCTTATGATTGGGCCCTCTTCAGGGATGCGTGACCAGACTGCAAACGTGCAGTACCTCCACATTAGCTTAACTTACATCCAGCATAATCTTCTCACAGTGACATGATCACGTCCATGTCAAAGTGGCAGTGTATAAATAACCACTTAAATGGCAGCTTACGCAGAAAACCATTATTAAGATTGGGAGGCAAGGAGGGGATCTCGTCCAAACTGACAGAGTACATATCCGTTCATCAGGTAGACTACATGCAAAACAATTCCCGCCAAAGGCGTTGCTTATAAAAGAAGATACGAGGAGTCATGCTGATGAGCCTTTACTCAAACCATGTAAGGCAGGAGATAACGTATTCCGAGACAGAAGAAAAGAAGTGTGCGTGGGTGTCTGTGTACAGTTCGACTGCAAATTTGGAGCGAGCCCTCCCCCCCTCCCTCCCCCCCCCCCCCCCCCCCCTCTGAATTGACAGCCCTCTGATACTCAATTAATTCTTCTTCACACGCTGCTTCAATGGCGGTGTCAAAAGGCCCGCTCTTCAAAAAATAAAAAGTTTCGAGTTCCTTTCTCTTTCGGTGTCAGCCGCCTGAGCGGTAATTGCTAACCAGAGAAGTCGTGTGCGTCGTCAGAGGCGCAGAAGTGCCGTCGCGGAAGACAATCCCGCAGACTCCCTGGCAGCTCCGAGGCCCCAGGTTGCAATTAATGATGGAGTTAACAACGCTAACAACGGCGCGGTGGAAAAACCACCGTCGAAACGACGGGTCCCAAAACACATCGGGCTAAATTTATCAAGGAAAGGCAGGCTTCCCGCTCACGATTATATCCAGAAACGTTTTAATTATTGACGGGAATACATTTCCAAAGAGACCGGTTTTCAAAGATGATTTAGAGGTTTTCTGAAGAATAAACACATTTAATGGAAACGCCAATATTTACTGTTGTTTCTGTGCTTTTCTTTCCCCTACAAGCTAATTGCTGAGAACTGGGTAGGTAGTTAGTAATTAAGTTCACATGAAAGGGGGTTATCATTGAGTTTACTGGGTAGCGGTGTTGCCCATTGCATTTGACCACTCTGTAATTTATCTGTAATCTTATCGGAGTTGGATCAAGGGTTTCTGTCAAACATGGGACACCAGTTAATGAATTAATCTTAACAAATGATTACAGGAATCCATCAATACCAAAATTACAACAGACACAGATAAAAAAAATTATGAGATAAAATTACTGACCATGGTTAGTCGAGTGTTTTATGTTTCAAACAACTGCTTTGAATGAGATGATGACGGTTCTTTTCTCTGGAAGAGAAAAAGTTAAAATAGCATTGAATAATAAATGTTCTGAATTCACGTTACAGGTGTATTATAGGTATCAACCATAGTGTTTACATCAACACACACACTCTGGGGTCAATTTCATGGTGGCCACTACTGACAGGAATAGAGATGGTAAATACCCACCAATAATTCAATTAAATAATTAAATGGCACAGTAATATTATAAATCATTGCATGGGACAAAACAGTTATTGCCTTGATAAGGGAGGGGATTATGTGCAGACTAGCTTTCAAATGTCAGACCGATACCGTCTCTCACATCTGGGGCTTCATCGGCTAAACCGTAAACATTTGCGCTACTGCAACTGAAGAAGCGCTTCTGAGGAATATCGGTCCTTTCAGCCATAATCTTACACGGCATATGCTGTTTCCCAGGGGTAATAAGTCCACTGCTCCAGATTCACAGGACCAGATGAACCTGGAGGTCGACTCTTAGGACACTGACAGACGGCAGCGCGGTCATTCGGAGAACTTTGTTCTGCTAGAAAAGAACGCACAGCAAGAAACGCGTTCAGTATCCTCCGATTTAATCGTGGGTTTAGATCATAGACATAAGACAGTTTAGCGAAAAGAAACAGGCAATCCCACAGCGGGGATTACTTCGACGCAGTCACATCCCGCCTCTGGTGACAGAAAGTGGGCCGTCTAGACACTCGGTTTACAGATAAACGTACGAACAGCAGTCCGCTTGTTTTTTCCTTTCAAATGACAGTGAACACGGTATCATTTGTGTAACCAGCGGTTTTATTTTCGTTTGCAACTGTCGTACACATTCAAGGGTCTACAGGCAGCATACGGACGTGCAGCACGGAAACATTCGCCGCGGTGTCCTTCATCCTTGCCCCATCTCCCTCCTCCTCCTCCTCTTCACCGCTGATGACGAACGACTCTCCGGTTCAGAGAGACAGATGCGCTATCAGGAGAAAATCAAAAAGCTGCTTTTTCACTTTCACAAAAGAAATAAAAAAACATACATACAATATAAGCAACATTTTACTGTACATACTGATATATTGGACAAATATACATCAAGAGTGTTAAAGCCATGAAGCAATACTCTATAGAGTGCAAAATATTCATTCTTAGGCTGCAAAACACTACATGTTAATGCACAAGCCAAACCATTGTAAACAGTACACACAGTTGTTTTCATTTTCCAGTCGATTACTTTTATGGTTTTGTCAATCATATTCATTTCGGGTCCGAGAGAATGGCAATCCACTGCATATTTAACAAACAAAACAACAAAAAACGAAAGAGACAAGAATAAATACACAAAGAGCTTAAGTTGTGTCAGCCTTTGTAACTGCACCTCACGAAGGTGAAATGAAAAAATGCATAAAGCTGACTAAAGCTTTACCAGCACAGGAAGAAGACACATGGACAGTGTGAACACTTTCACAGCCTTCTAAGCTTAAATTATTAAAACTGTAGCCTGTTAGTTAAAAGTCTGAACAGAAATAAATATTCAGATGTGACAAAAAGCAATGAATGATTACTTAAGTCTTGAACAAACCAAGACCTGGAAAATAATAAATAAATAAATAAATAAATAAAAGTAAATAAAAGTAAATAAAAGTAAATAAAAGTAAATAAATAAATAAAGATTTTAATATGAGTATAATGAGATAACCTTGAATGGAGACGGATAAACAGCATCCAGCATCTGGACCACGGGAGAGATTTATAATGGAAGCACAGTGGACCTTAACACATCAATTTGTGTGGATGGAGGCAGTCACACGCTTCTGCAGGCCATTTTCCAGTTAGCGGCAGGCACAGATTCCATCTGCAGATCTCATTTTCTGCAGTGTTCAAAACTCTAATACACAAGCCAATTTTCACCCATTCATGACTTCTCAAAGTTGTTAATTAAATTGCAGGTAATAATCCAGATATCCAATATGTGTGTAATCAAAATGTGCCTTGTGTTCTTGTAGGGAGCAAATAGAAACATAATTGCGACTTCAGAGGCGAACACTTTGGTGTTAAATATCAGGATTGCTTTTTCAAAGTCATTAAAACAGCATTTATGGATATGCGATAAGCACAGCGATGAGAAGTCTTTAAAGCTGCTGTTTGGTATTGCTGCACTAAACATGTGCTTCCCTTGTATGCATTAACACATAGGAGATAGACCATCATCTTACAAGTTTGCCTATATCGAACATTAATTACAAATTCAGGACAAGCAGCCATAAAGTTGTTGCACACATTAAACCTTTCATATCTATGTACATAAATGCACAATCTGATATTGAATCAAAAGCAAATAATGTCTTACACCATCTTTCAATGACATTGTTGAGCTGAGAATAGTTACCAGCGTTTTGTATACTCCAATGTCTTTTTCAATCGTAAGAAAATCACTTTGTTTGGTCAAATGAGTGTATACCAATCCTGCCAACTTGCTCATCACATTGCATACAATTAAAGTTGGTAGAATTTAAGGGATAACTCAGCCCATTGTATCATATGGTAAAAAACACAATATTTGGTCCGAATGGTGATCGTAAAAGAACTTCAGCATTTCTGGGTACCAGACCAGGCCTGCCTGGTACCCAGTGTGGCCTGAAAACTCCCAGGAATAGTTCCAACGTAAAATAATCCGGAAATTTTTTTAGCGCAAAGCCCGATGGACATGAGAAACGGGAGCGGTGGGCGGGGCGTGGCGTGGGTGGGCTGGGGGGCGGGATCAAGCGTAGAAGATGAGCTCCGGGATCTGCCCTCCCTGGACGCCCGTCCCGTTGGTGCTGTCCGAGGAGCACTGGAACTGGAAGGTGACCTTCCCGCACTGCACCTCCGTCATGCCCTCCTGCCCGAAGTAGCTGAGCTCGTTCCCGTCCAGCACCACGCTGGCCGTGTAGAAGGTGTCGGGCTCCACCTGCACGGGGTACTCGAACCACACCGGGAAGGTGTTGCTGGACCCGTCCGAGAAGTACTTGCTGAGGTTCTGGCCCAGCACCGCGCCCTGCCGCTTGAGCTCGATCTTGGCGCTGTACTCGGCCGAGCCGCAGCTGGACCCGTAGAGCCCGAAGCCGGCCACGAAGGCGCGCCTGTCCACGGCGAACTGGATGCTGTCGCAGCGCCCCCGGTAGCGCCACTGGTTGCTGCGGTAGGCGCAGGACTGGAAGCGGTGGCACCGCTGCGGCGACAGCCCCTTGCGCGGCTCGCTGGCGAACTGCAGCTCGGGCTTCTTGGCCGCCGTGTACCACAGGAAGATGTCGTTGGTCTCGGTGAGCGTCAGCACGCCCGACTGCGCCGCGCCGTTGGCGAAGTCGTCCAGCGCCATGGTGGGCACGCGGATCAGGTAGACGGCCTTGCCCAGCACCTTGCGCTTGTTGTCGATGGACGCCGGCAGCTCCCGCCGCTGGCACTCGGCCTCGGCCCAGCTCAGCGCCGCCTCGAACACCACCAGCTCCTTGGCGTTGAGCGTCTCCCGCCGCAGGATGCTCTCCAGGGTGCGGGCGTCGATGTCGCAGAAGCCCTCGGACCGCAGCGCCAGCTCGGCCTGGGCGTCGATCACCTCCCAGCAGCGCTGGGTCAGGTCGGGCTCCTCGAACAGGCAGCTCTGCGACAGCAGCACGCAGGCGTTCTTGGCGCTCAGGCTGGTCTCCAGGAAGTTGACGCAGGCCCGCGCCAGGTGGGGCACGATGTACTTCTTGGCGGCGTAAAGGGTCGCCAGCACTGTGTCCGCGCTCAGGTCGATCTCATCGCAGTATATGTACCTGATGGGACAATAGCGAAAAAAATTACAAAAATTGATTTTCTCTTTGGGCCTCACAGATATCTCATTACCTTTAAGAGCAGTTATCAAAAATGAACACTCTATCAGGGCTGAATTCTAGATCAGGGCTGAAATACATGCATTTCTGGCTTTTCGCTATGGAGATTCCATAATATGAGTCCATTCTGAACATCAAAGAAAATCTGCACCCTTATCTGATAACATAGAAAGTACCTACATGAGCTGCTTTGTTATTTGAAATTGGCAGCATCTGTTGCATGAATCAGTATCTCCAGTCCCGTTCAACAAAACAGTTCACAACAAAAAAAACCATCTGAATAGCAACTCCAAGGCCCAATCAAAAGCTTACACAAACTGAACTGCGTGGAGAGGTACGTATGTTACACAACAGCACAAACTGATCACTTCAGTATCAAGGACAGTGAGTCCAGGCTAAACTCTCAAAGGCACCGAAACTCTCTCTTCCCCTTCACGAGAACGATTGACCTCTCCACAACACATCCTCTCTGTACTCTCAGTTCTCAACAAATTAAAACGTCTTTTCTAAGGACTGCTCCATGAGTAGGGACAGTCTTGCCTACTGTGTCTAATGCAGAATCATAACTTACAACGACGGGAAGTGCCTCCTTCAGAAGGGAAGACCGTAAAAATGCCATACAGGAAGCGAAAAACCGTTAACCTTTAGACGGTGTTCTTCTATGCTCGCTTGCTAACTACTAAGAGCCACCCTTCCGGTGACATTGGTGGAAGGAGAGGTGGAGTGTGGGAAAGCGGTCAGGTTTCAGGTTTTAACTGCGCCTGGAGGACCCTTACTTCAGCAGGGCCAGGAACGCTGCCGGCTCCACGTCCGGAATACGGATCTCATCCTGATCCTCGGCCAGCTCTCCGTAGAACATGGCGTGGAACACCGAGCTTCCCACGGCCAGGACGTACTGGGGGAGGGGGAGAGAGAGACAGATTTTTACAAACTGTGGTCCCCTTTATTTTGGCATTACTGTGAACTGTTACTGCAATATATATATATATATACATGTAATTCCTACACCCAATATGGATGTGAATACACTCAAATTAAAGCTGACAGTCTACACTTTAACCTCACATTGATTGTTTTAACTGACATTTAGATGCGCACACACACTCACACGCACTCCAAAATTGTTTTCTGTCGACAGGCCTGTTGAGGGGGTGGATCTGAGAAGGGCCACTTGGCACAGCTGGTTTCACTTCATCATCATCGTCATCATCATCATCATCATCAGCAGCAGCAGCAGCAGCAGCAGCATCATCAACATCATCAACTTTCAACTTTCTCCAAATATTGCTGCAGACCCTGAGACACCGGGCTCGTGCTGCTTAAATTCCATCCTCTTCTCAGGGATGATACAACATTTGTTTTTTTATTGCTCTTATTTCCTGATCTGCCCATTCCCCAAAAGGTCATCTAACCATAAAATCAGCTTGAGCACATCAGCTTCACGCGTACACAGTAATGTGTCCTTGTGGCTTTTTAATCTCCCCGACCCCAAAGTTGGCCGAGATCCCATTTGATGGCAGTGCCATCTCACGAATAATATAACCGTTATATGGTGAACTGCAACGAGCAAACTTAATTAACCTGTACAGATAGCAGACACCAACAAAATAATACAGACATACAGCAGAAAGGAAGAAACTGTTTTTTTTGTACCACATGCTCAGTATCTTCGTATCTTCATAACGAATACAGAAGCAAAGCGCTCTTTAGGGAATCGACCACCACGCCACACGTTTTGCCTTTTAGAAATGGTAAAGATTTCTCCCTTGAAAATAGAAAAAAATTTATAAATTCCTGACCATGACTGCTGACCGCGCTGACTGGGGATAATTGCCCACTTGAACAGTTAATTAAACAGGGAAAATTAAAACAATAAACACGACCTTTCAGTTTTGTTTTGTAGTCTTGTCAGCGCAGCCAGGGGCAAATTAAACTAGGTCTAGTTTATCGTCGAAAAAACAGTAATGACAGTTTCAGACACAGGTACTGATAACCTCATCTGTCTGTAAAATACAGTAGGGTGAGATTTTAGACGCTGGTTGTTTTGGCGGAGGGGGGTAAGTCCTTGACTCTGCCAAATTACCACCAGGCACTCCAAGGTTAGCGCTAATGGGAGCCGCGGGCTTCCTTGGCTAACTAATCAGTCGTCAGCCATGTGACAAATTTACGATGCCGCAGTGGAAGCATTTGGCCAGTCAGCTCGCCTGGGGCTGCCTCAAGCGACATGACATTCCAGAGGACGCGAGGCACTCCCTACCCTCCAAAATAACCGATCACAACTCCGCGCGTCCTCGCTGGAAACCCGCCAGGCTCAACCCTGTGACCAATGGGCTTTATTCAGGAACGGCCAGCACACCCCTCCCAGCCTCATGTAGACGCACAGTTCATCTACAGTATGGTTACTCATGCCAAACCACCTCCGGAAGGTCAAAACAAGAGCACGCCTTAAAAATATCAGAAATCAATATCAGAAATTCACCTTGAACAGAAATTCACCTTGCACAAAATAAGGGCAGTTCTAATTTTGAGTTCATTTGTTCTTGCTCTTCTTCATTCCTGAACCTGCTTTACATGAATTATGAAGTTTAGCTGTCGAAGGCTGCGTGGCTCAAAAGCAGCCCTGCTACACAAAGGGTGCCTGCTTTCACTGCGAGCGAGACGCCCGATCGTTCATGCGATCCTGACGGGCAATGGCTCTCAGGCGAGGACCGGTCTGCCGTCCATCTCTCCCATGTAGCGATTATTTTATTGCCCCGGTTTATGAGGATGACTGGAAAGGGAGGGTTTGTACAGAGGGAGGGGAGGGGGGGAGGGGGAGGGGGAGGGGAAGGGGGGGGGGGGGGCTGACTTACTTTGTGTCCAGGCAACCGCTGCGTTCCCCCAGGTGACCCGACCACGAAGTGAACGTCTGCCATCAGCTCGTTGTTAAACATGACCGCATTCCTGCAAGGAAAGCGATACGCAGTACCTCAGCACAGCCGCCAGAGGTCAGAGGTCACGCACGGAGGGCACCTATCCAGGTTTTCCCATGTTGACATCACTGCTACATGAGGAGATGCTACCAACTATCAAAGGTGATGACAAACTGAAAAAATACAATGAAATAGTAAAAATACATACAGTAAGTTCTCCATGCCTTGTCTGAAAAGTGTGGCAGCCTGTTCTTAATTCTATAAAGGGGGAGGGTGGGGGGGGGGGTGTTGGGAGCCACAGCCACTGTGTCTCACAGCCAGACATACAGCTCATCAGCACCGTGTGCTGCTGGAACAGTCCCTCATTCTCTAGTAATCCCTTCAACACAATGCAGCTCTGATGCCAGGGAGTACACCGCTCATTTGCCTCCAAAGACCATTAACTTTTTACAGCCCATCATTTCAGCCCGCCACTTTTCTCCGACGCATAAGCCAATAAAATAACCAGCCAGAATGCAGTAAGAGAGATAAGCTAAAGATTCATGCTAAAGGGTTAGCTTCAACAGCCATCAAATTCGACGGTGTTTGCAAACAGCCCGTAACATCCGGATGTAGTATAGGAACTAGAAAGCTGACATTCCTTATCATAAAGTTCACAGAAATAACAAATATCGTTACTCGAATAATAAATAGCATAACTGTCCCCCATAGACTAGTAGTGTGTTGACTCGGATGGGTGGGAGTGACAGGTTAAGACTGATGTGTCAGTGAAACGGACAGGTGGGGGCAGAAAGCGCACACATTCCCCATGCTGCCATGGGGCTTTCCTGTGGGGGGGAGAGTAAGTACTCCTGTTTACCGCAGAGCCCTCTGTGTGTTCCCTACGTGCCCCAGTTGCATTGACCCTCCGCTGGGGCGTTGATGGATAGACTCCCAGGACTGGACAGGGAAGAGGTTGCGCTTACTGCAGGGGACGGGGGACACCGCCGCCCCCGTCACAGCATAACGCTTTCGGCACAGGATCAGGCAGGAAGCGCACATCTATGACCCCTCGCGTCCTCTGAGGGCAGCTCACACCTCCAGGAGCCGGTAAAGACCACAACTCAATCACAAGCTTGGTAAAGACCACTACTCGACTACAAGCTTGATAAAGACCACAACTCAATCACAAGCTTGGTAAAGACCACAACTCAATCACAAGCTTGGTAAAGACCACGACTCGACTACAAGCTTGATAAAGACCACAACTCAATCACGAGCTTGGTAAAGACCACAACTCAATCACAAGCTTGGTAAAGACCACGACTCGACTACAAGCTTGATAAAGACCACAACTCAATCACAAGCTTGGTAAAGACCACGACTCGACTACAAGCTTGATAAAGACCACAACTCAATCACAAGCTTGGTAAAGACCACGACTCGACTACAAGGTTGATAAAGACCACAACTCAATCACAAGCTTGGTAAAGACCACAACTCAATCACAAGCTTGGTAAAGACCACAACTCAATCACAAGCTTGATAAAGACCACAACTCAATCACAAGCTTGGTAAAGACCACTACTCGACTACAAGCTTGATAAAGACCACAACTCAATCACAAGCTTGGTAAAGACCACAACTCAATCACAAGCTTGGTAAAGACCACGACTCGACTACAAGCTTGATAAAGACCACAACTCAATCACGAGCTTGGTAAAGACCACAACTCAATCACAAGCTTGGTAAAGACCACGACTCGACTACAAGCTTGATAAAGACCACAACTCAATCACAAGCTTGGTAAAGACCACGACTCAATCACAAGCTTGGTAAAGACCACGACTCGACTACAAGCTTGATAAAGACCACAACTCAATCACGAGCTTGGTAAAGACCACAACTCAATCACAAGCTTGGTAAAGACCACGACTCGACTACAAGCTTGATAAAGACCACGACTCAATCACAAGCTTGGTAAAGACCACGACTCGACTACAAGGTTGATAAAGACCACAACTCAATCACAAGCTTGGTAAAGACCACGACTCGACTACGAGCTTGATAAAGACCACAACTCAATCACAAGCTTGGTAAATACTGCAAATCGATTACAAGCCTGATGAAGACCACAACTCAATCACAAGCTTGGTAAATACTGCAAATCGATTACAAGCCTGATGAAGACCACAACGCGATTACAAACCCGGCAAAGACCACGACTCGATTACAAGCTTGATACAGAGCAGGACTCGATTACAAGCCTGGTAAAGACGGCAAATCGATTACAAGCCCGAGAAAGAGAATGACTCAATTACCACACGTGCTCCAGTAAACAAATAGAAAGTGACTGGCTGCATAAATGACTCACTTCAACAGAATCACTCGAATCATAAATCACTTTCCTCGGGTCACCCTGCGTATTTGCCCCACCACCCGCCAAACTTAGCCAGCATCACTGGAATCCAGAGGGATCCTGGGATTAACTTCCAAAACTGGAGCAGAATTTGGGAAGTGTTCACCCTCCCCCTTCCTGCCTACCTCTCTCGAATGGTGGGGTACAGCCCTTGCCAGTTGCTGCTCTGGATGGTGTTGTTGTTGTTCAGGTTCTGCTGCTGGTACTGCTGGACCGTGGTGGTCGCCGACGGCTTCTTGGCGGGGAAGACCTCCGCGGCCATCTTCTTCTTCTTCTTGGTCTTCAGGGTGATGATCTCATAGCAGACGGGGGGCAGCTTGGAGCTGGTGGGGCTGCCCTTCTTGGCCCCTTTGCTAGACCTGCTCTTCACCGACTCTGGAAGCATCAAGAAGAAAGTGAGACATTTCATGTTCCGTCCCTTGGCATCCACCATGAGTGAGTCTACCTGCTGAGCAGTGGAGCAGAGCGCAGAGAAGACATTCACGAAGTGAAGAGAAGGTGAACGCGGTGTCCCTCTGGCAGGAAGGAGAGCAGGGGAGTGGAGTGGAGAGGAGAGGAGAGGAGAGGAGAGGAGGTGAAGAGTTTAGCGTGGTCAGTCAAGTCCTCCTTAATATCACCTTTCCTGTGAGCAAACAAGCTTCTTCTTTTCGTACGGCACTTTGCCTTCTCCTCCTCCGGCTCCTTCCCCCCTGCCGTTGTTTTCTCCTCGCTGGGGGATCCGAGCACTCTCGACGCAGCGATGGTGCTTTTTATGGTCTTTTTAAGTTTGATCCAGAGCTTGATACCCTCTTTGGGTCTCCATTACTGTGAGCTATTGAAATGCTAATTTTTTTTGTTTGTTCGTCCTATCGTTCCCGAGCTCTCCCTTCTCTCTGTTTGTTGCTCTCTCACTCTCTCTGTCTCTCTTTCCCTCTCTCTCACTCTCCCTCTCTCTGTCTCTCTTTACCTCCCTCTCTCTGTCTCTCTCTCTCTCTGTCTCTCTTTACCTCCCTCTCTCTGTCTCTCTCCGCCTCGCTCTCTCCCTCTCTCTCTCGCAGTGTTGACAGACCTAGATTTAGCGCTGCTGCAGTGGCGCTGGCTGCCCTGCTTTCGTTCAGGCACACGGTTGCCGCGGACTCTGCCGGGCTGTTTTGCTGACTACAGGAGTTGAATGGATGAGCGGAGTAAACCCCCCCCCCCCCTCCCCCCTCGCAAACGGAGCCAAAGTATCTAGCGGAACTCAGCCAATCGGGCCAGGCGGGGTGTGTGATTGGCTGTGGCAAAACCTGTGTAGCACCTACTAGAATATGCAAATCTCCTCAATTAAAGTGACAGTCACCCCCGCCCCCCTACTCTGCAATCATATTATATTTATCTGTTGTTTATTTTTGCCATTCTTTCCTCCTTTAGGTGAACCACATATTGCTCAAGAAAAATCAATGAAAATGCAAATGCCAGTGCTGGAATTTAGTTCTATTTATACACCCACTTAGGGATCATATAGCTGCATAAAAAAATTTTTAAAATAAAAATTCTAATTTAAAAGCTTCTCAACATATTTGAACTGTTTAATAAACATGTTTTACTTGTAGCAAAAACAAGATGTTCTATGCCCTTTATTTTTAGCAAATGAACAAGATTCACATAATTCTTTTAAGGAACTGTAATTTTGCCCCTAATTTGGCTACTAACATCCTATTCTAAATGGCAAAGTGGGACAAACACTGCCATGCAGTAAGAAGTCAATATGCTCGGTATAGATATGAAATGTCAAAAATAGACAATTCCATACATATGACATGACGGTCTACTGTTGCTGTAGCTATAGGTTAGGTGCACAGCAAATCTGTTGCACAAATTGCATTTTACACACTTGGATCTGCCATTCGATTCTTAATGAAAAAGAGACGCTTCTACCACAACGTGTCCAAACAGATTCAAGACAGAAATGAATTCCACCTTCACATAAACGTCAGTGAGGTTGACGGCATTGTAAGATGTTGGTTGCATATTCATAAACGCCTGGAAAATACAGATTGCATTTAAACCACAACGTCAGTCCCACCTGCAGCATTTTCAACACAGACAATTTATTTCAGCGAGCAGTGTGCATTTATATTTAAAAAGCTTTATGCGACGAACGGCGCAGCTCGCAACAGCGATGTAGGCTGTAGTCTATAGCTCATAAATAATTCTGAGGGAAATGCGTCCTGTTCCATTTCTGGACACTCCATTCGGGCGTCATTGTTACTTCAGAACTAGAGAAAGTTTTTTTGTTTTGTTATGCAAGGCAAACGAACATGTAGGCTGCACTACGTGACTGCCTGCTGCTACAGCGCGAACAACCTGTCATAAATCGGTCAATGTGGTAAACTGAAACAAAAGCACTTCCATAGCCTATATAAAAATGTAATGTTAAGGATAGAAGAGTCACTAACCAACCGCATTTCATTTGCTTACATGTAAAATTTAGGATCTTCTTGTACCTGTCAGTCGGACTAGAATTGTCCCCCATCGTACTGCGGTCGCTAGGCGAAGCGGTTGTAAACTGCATGTAATGATCGCAGTTTTGCGGGTTTACTTTGGATTTGAAAATATTATGGGTCGCGAAGCATGTTCATTACCGAAGCATTTGACGTAAATGTTAGAGCAACTCATCCCGGAAACTTTACTCAGGTTTACATGAGTCCGGCTCCCTCTATTGTTCGAAAATAGGACGGAGTGCTTGAAGCTTTCCTCGAGGAGCCCGCAGTCAGTTCCGTTAGATTGCCGTTTCCAATAATACACTGGCCGTCGGCGTGAAACCGCCTGGCCGACTGAGAAACACGGGCGGCCAATCTGTATCGCATATTAGCATATGCTGCATGCATGTAGGGAATGCATTACCATCCGTTTTAAAATGCGCGGTAGGCTATAATAGTTAGGGAACAAAGCCCTCTACCTCTTTCAGGCTGTGGGTTTCATTCCCAGCTGGGAAATTACTTGTACAATATATTATACCTGAATTGCTCCTGTAAAATATGCAGCTGTATAAATGTGTGTTTTAAAAATTCTAGATTATAAAGGGCATGTTTTTTTGCTATTGCTGGGGAAGCATAGGCCTACTTCCATTGATTACCATTGCCTCGTACATCCATTGTGTGTCCTGCAAATGACTGAATAGGATTCTTAAAAAGAGAGAAAAAACAAAGGATTATCTGGATGAGCATGTTTAATTAAATTGTGTAATTGACATAAGTCATCAATTTAGACGTCACACAGCCTGCACATAACACTGCAAACCCATTATAATTACTTCCAATGACTGCCAGTTCATAACGTTTCATTTCTTCCCACTGATAGCATGAAACATGGAAATGACTAGCAGCGAATTAGGAACACGGTCATTATGTACATATGTAGACACTTTATACGGATGTCCTCTTTTTATTCTCTTTAAAGGAGAACAGATGTTCTTGTGTGCATTATTTATCTTTATTATGAATAGGCCTGCAGTCCCTACAGAAGTATAAAGCGTATACGGGGAGGCTCAAAGTAGATTTCAGCTGCAGATGTGTTTTGTTACGTTGGCGGATCGTTAACAGCATTCAATATTCACTCCTTATTCTCACTCCTCTCGTACCTGTCTAATATCTTTAACAAGATACCCTGCTCCAGGTCCTCCTCAGCTGAGAAATAAAATAATATTAATCAACAGCACAGTGAGCCGCCCCTGTTCGGAGCGTCGAATCGAAGCCCCCCTCCATACTCTGCGCCGCACAAAACTCATTCTCTGCTACTGGCCTGTGGAAGCGTTCCCTTGGCAACCTGACACTCAGAAACCAGCAGGACAGGTCATGGTGGGCAACACGAACCAGTGGCCCAAACATGTTCTATTTCAACCCAGTCCTGTTTCTGTAGGTGTTTTATGAAACATACGGGAAGATATTTCCATAATTGTTTTAAGTTTAATATCTTAAAAGTGTAAAAAAAAAAGACATTTTTTCTGTCTGTGATCTTATTCTGCAATAAATTAGGTTGTATAAAAAGAGACAATTTTCAGTCATTGAGAATTTAAATTCAGATTAAAAAAACAGCATCATTTTGTAATCAAAACTGGCTTTGAGCAAAAACATCCTTGACAGTGTGAATTATCATGTGTGGGTGGGGCACAGCTAATATTTATTACGCACGGATTTTCACTAAACAGATGGTGCGGAATTAGCCTCTGATTCAAACTGGCATGACCCCGGAACAAAATGGTTCCTCCGATTACACTAACGATCGTGACGACAGTTTCATCAATCATCTGGAATTACGCTGCTTTTCCCTTTGACCTCATGCGTGTAAACTCATATGTAGAGGACGCTTCACACAGTTCAGTCCTGCAGAGGGTCGCAATAGTTTTATCACACTAATAAATGTGTTCTGTGAGTGAGGCAAACCTTAATAAATCTCTGCTCTCTAAGTAACTGCGCCAGACCTCGCTGACTAATCTTCCAGGTCAGAATGTTTACTTTACAGTATTAATTATTTTAATGCTTCAGCATGCTTCATACTTCCTGTTTTTTACACTGTACATCCAGTGGAGAAAGGGGCTTCAAAGCATGCAAACAGCAACACTTGAGACATGACTGTGACTGAGAAATGACACATTACTATGTTTTGAACACACAAATAGAATTGTGATGGATTCATAATGGCAAGAAGTCAGTTGTGTTAAGATGTTGCTCCTTAGTTCCCAATGTCCCACCTTTACCAACCCAGACTACCTTTTAACACTAATGTTCACACATTGTGATACTTTGGTGTATTTTTAGCATTCTTCTCCAGTGTTGCGCATATGAAAGTTTAACATACGAGACAGACAAGTTATCACACAAGACTTTTTGAGAGAGAGAGGGGGGGGGAGGGAGGGAGAGAGAGATAAACTAGTATAGACTATGCTAATTTAAATGTACCAATGTTCTAAAAAACTGATTTTTATTTGTTAACTTGCACTAATTTAAACAATTTGAATGCTTAAATTGCCAATGGAATTGTGGTTTACGACTGAACTGCCAGTTCGCTTATTGCCTTGAGTCAGTGGCATTAAACGAAAGAAAGCGGCCAATCCGACTGGACGTAATGAAAGCAAAGCTCCACCACACCCACAGGTCATTTATTCATCTTAAACCAGCTTCTGTTGTGACTCCCACAGCTGGGTGTCCGGAAATTCCTGATATTTGGACATGCCTTAATTCGCCAGCGCCCCGCATTACCACATAAATAAGGCCCTTTGTGAGGTTTTAGAAAACCGAGTTTTGTGTAAACGGCAGAGCAGAGCCTCCAGACGACAAATTCCTCAGCTCGTGCTGACATTCCACTGTTTGCATTAGAAATTCTCATCTTTAATTGCCAACTTCAAAAAGGGGAAAATATGAATATTTACTTTCCATATGAGGAATCTTAAAATTATCCCTTACAAATGTCATACCACTTAATGGAGCCAGAGGCTCATGTGCTTTTAGCCGGCTGTCTCGTCTGTTGCGGTTTCATTATTTATTTATTTGTTTATTTTTTACAGTGGCTGCAGTGCAACGGATTGCCTCTTTGAAAGTAGTTTAAATATTAATATTTGTTTCAATGGTCTCCTAGTGTGAAGTCAGTATTTCAGCATATAAATTAACTATGCCAAAAAATGATTCTCAGTTCGGATGAGAGATAGAAAACTGCCATAGATTTAAGCAGAGGCTTTATTTAATGTTTTATTAATTTTTAATATTTAATATTCTTTTGCATAATGGCAGTTTTGTGAATAAGGAAAGGGCTTGCCGATGTTAAATCTTCCTGCAAGGGCCTACAGTATGATGAGGAGCACTCCAAGAACATGCACACAGGACCATTATTCTCACTGCTGTACCTGCAGAGGTATGGACAATCACCTGTGAACAATGCTGTGGTTGGCCTCTTTTGATTGTTTGAGACTGCATAATGTACATTACATTAGTGGAATTCTTAAGATGCGCTTTTCAAGAGCAACCCATGCAAAAGTGCGCGTGTGTGTGTGTGTGTGTGTGCGTATGTGTGAATGAAATTTTGTGATTGTAACCTATTTTTTTATGTTTACACAGTATTCATTTATGCCGCTGGATTCCGGCTGGGTCTGTTTCTCCAGGGCACAACAGCAGTGCCCTATTTGACAATTCAGTCTGTGTCCTTAGGATTATAAATCCAGTTCCTTGACCAGTATTCCACGCTGCTGCCCAACATAAGTGCTATTATTTTTATGAACTATTTTGACCCATGGAATTGTAGAATGGAAAAGGTAAATTACAATTACAAAATTGCACTCATGCACGCATGCGCACACATACGCTCACAGACACATGCGCACACACACACAAATCAATGTAATACGTTGCCATTCAATAGGTCCTATGATTAGGCAGCAGTGCACATTAATATGACTAGTGCATTTGACTGTAACCTACACTAACTGAAATCTCCGAAGTACTTCAAATAAATCTTCAAATGACCAAATTCGACCAAAGTCATGATCTGACTCTGTAGGAATTCAGATACGCATTTGGAATGACAGCCATTTGCAGAGCCAAAAAATGTAGTTTTTTTTAGTCACTACACCTCAGGAATGGAGTTTGTCACTATACCTCAGGAATTGTTTGATCACAGGCTGTGTGACTGAGTGAGTCTCTCTCTAATTGAGATGGAAAACCTGGCCCACCTCAGGGTCTTTGATGGAAGACAGCCAGTCTGCCAAGAGGCACCTGCTGTGAAATCGGGTCCTGGGGAGAGTTGAATTGAGACTTATGAGGCAGAATTTGAGGTTCTGACTAAGTTTTTACAGAGCAGACTCCTCTCTGTCTCCCTGCACCAGTGTAACACAGAGGCCCAATTGCAGACAAGGAGCAAACATCTGAAACTTGAGAGGCTTTTATTTTTGAACCCATGTAATTATCTCATTTATCAAATGACCTCGGTTTGCTCAGACGCGGTGCTTTTGAAATCATTCGCTCCCAAAAAATAATTATTTTGAGTCGGAAAATAGGCTCAAACCTTAGGAACATTTATGAAAATGTTCCCTGTCAACAATGGTGTAAAAAAGCCATAAACACATACATTTAGCTACGTTGTTTGTGCCTGTGTCATAAAATTATAAAAGCATGTCTGTAATACACATAGGTGTACGCACATAGCTATTATGATTGGCTTTTTCCTCATTAGCAAGCTTTTTAGCAAATGTTCTAGTAAAGCCGTGTTTCCACCAAAATTACCCGGAACTTTCAGTCCCAGGAACTACTTTACCAGGAACTAAAAGGTTCCTTCAGCCAATGGTTGTCTGCGTTTCCACCGGGGTCTAAAGTCCCGCGAAGATTAGGCAAATTAGCCCACTGACGTATGAAAAAGCGGCGTTGTCGTCGGTCCATCTGTCATATTATTTCTTCTGTAACCCCATACTACCACCGAAGTAGCCTACATTATTTTCTAATAACCGGGACAGCCCGGAGGGGTTTATTCCACTTATATACAACGGGTTACCAACAATGACTATATATGGTTACTTTTGTATTTATTGATTTTTATCGATTTAATCACATGGAATTGAAATATTCTTCTGCAGCCGTTTGGGCATATTTTACCGCTGTCAAGCAAAACTGTCGTTGGTAGTTGAACTTGGACCGTTATGCAACAAATAGGATATAACAGGCCAATAGTCAGATTGTAACTGTTTTATATATCCTCTCAAACACATTTATTATGTTTTTATGCGAACATTCGCTTTCATGTCTTGACATCCGAAGCGACAGAATGCATTCACATTTCCAATATAGGCTAACTGGCAACAACAGCAGAAAACATGCACACGTTGTAAACAGTTTGCTGTTTGATTACTTTCTCATCATCAATTCCATATAGGCTAATCGCAAAATGACAAGAATAGAACGAAAACTCGGACTTGCGTGAACATTTAAATTAGTAGTGGTACAGCCACCGTTTGTTTTCCTTCGAAGTTACTGCTAGCCAAGCAGCGAAGTGTGCCCTCCAGATGCGAACCATGCACCATAAATTAGTCCATAGTCTTCCTGGTCTTTTTGTGGAATTGAAGAATGGCAGAGTAAAATTACGGCAGTCAGAAAAAGCTAAAGGTACGATTACTAGAATTAACCTGTTATTTTACCCTGACAAAAAGTGCGGAAGGTGATTTCCAGTTTGCTTTTACTGTATCACCAATGTGAATTACGCAGAACTACCGCATACCTCACATAACTGTATCAAACGTTTTGAGTCAATTACAACGGGCTAAGAAAATCCAGAAGAAAATATTCAGCAACCGAATTAATCCGTTTGAATGTTTTAGTACGTAATATGCTGTCCCAGCACGAATGCTTAGCATTTTATAAAACGAATATTAAAGCAAGAAAAGAACAGAAGAGCACATGTTATAATTCCAAGACGTTGGCAGGCTATAACCAAAAGTAGGCTACTGCGCCGCATAACATACAAGTTTGATTTGAAGTTATTATGAAAATAAATTGGTTTGCGCCTGCATATTTTCAAACATGGCGCCTGAAAATAGACACAAAAAAATCCTGTGAGTACTCGACCAATCAGAAATGTTCAGCGCTGCAAGCTCCACCCAAAAGGTTCCTGTACTTTCGGAAAGTACTACCCCCCGAGCAGGAACCTTTTGGGGGGTAAAACAAAGCCCCCAGAACTAAATTTAGACCCTAGTTCCTGCGGTGGAAACGCACTGAGTTCCTCAAAAGGTTCCTAGTTCCGGGGTATAGTTCCTGCGGTGGAAACGCGGCTTAAGACAGTTAACTGTGACCGTTGTGCTCACTGTACCAATATGTCTTTGCTATTCTCTTTACCTACTTCCATACTTCTTTTGGTGTTTTAGACAGCGGCTTGTTTAGACGATAATTACTGGCACCATCATGTCTGAATGCTATTGACCCAGATAAATACCGGATTATCATTAGTTATGTGAGTGGGAGATGGTGGAATTGATGGAAGAGTTCATTAATACCGCAGTGATCTGTGTTCCATGTGTGTAAGTTACTACAGCGTAGTTCTCAGAGAAGGTCTAGCTGAATGACATTGGTTTGACAAATAGCCAAGCGCATTAAATGAATGACGGAATAGTTAATGCCTAGCCTTTCCTTCATACATACTTTACTTCCTGAAAAAAATGAAAGATGAAATAAAATGTGCACATGAAACAAGGCTGCATCTACAGAGGGGTGTCCAACGCAATTCTCGATACGGTTATTCACTTGTTATTCACAACGGAAGAAGTGTGTCCAGCGTGTTGCCGTGGCGTCTTTTTGAGCCCATTTGCATTGCGCGTGGAATGCGCGATGAAGCCTGTGCATTTTCCGCTGTTATAGCCGACCACTGGGGACCTCCTTCGAGAGCTGCTGTGGCAAAAGAACAAGATTTCATAAATGCGCCACAGGTCGAAACTGAGCAGCGAGAAGGTCAGAGGGGTGAAGCTGAGGACTCAATCACGCCCACTCATCCGAATCTGCCTGAGGGGGGGACTCAAACTCTAACCGTATCTTTGCACATCTGCTTCCTGCCTTGCACAAATCTGTCTTTCTTTCCCACTCTTGCAGGACTGCAATTGTTTTTTATCACCTAACTACAGCAATGAGTAAAGAATTAAATGGACACAATGGACGCTTTTCACATTTTTCTCAGTTTAAAAAAAATATATACCATGATGAAGTCTGTATGTATTTGGACAGTGACACCATTTTTATTGTTTTGGCTCTGTATTACAAGACATTGGATTTCAAATGAAACAAGGAATATGAAGTTGAAATGCAAACTGTCAGCTTTAATTTCAGAATATTTACATGCATATCAGGTGATCTGTCTAGGAATTCCAGCCCTTTGTATAACTAATGTCCCCATTTTAGGGGACCATAAGCAATTGGACATATTAAGATCTTAAATTAAGTTGTCTTATTAAATACTTGCTTTCAAATCATTTGAATTTGATGACTGCCTGAAGTATGCAACTCATGAGCATCACCACACTTTGGGTATCATCCCTGGTGATGCTCTGCCAGGCCTGTACTGCAGCCATCTTCAGCTCCTGAGTGTTTCTGGAATTTTTGCCTTCAGCCTTATCTTCAGCAAGTGAAACGCACATTCAGTTGGATTCAGGTTGGATGATTGACTTGGCCAGTTAGAACATTCTGCTCTTAGGCTCTCCTTGGGTGCGTTAACAGTATGTTTGGGGTCATTGTCCTACGAGATGCAGTGCCATCCAATGTATATATTCATTGAGGCATTCTGTTGAATCTGAGCAGATAAGATGTTTCTGTACCCTTCAGAATGAATCCTACATCCAGCAGTCACTTCATCAATAAAGACCAGTCAGCCACTTTCAGTGGCAGCCATACATACTGAAGACATACATTCCCCGCGCTTACCTCTTTCTGTCACTTCGGTACAGGTTAATACTTATCTTATCTGTCCTTAAGACTTTGACCCAGAACTCTACAGTCTTTTTATATACTTTTTTTTGTTGCAAAATCTAACCTCGCCCTTTTGTTCTTGAGGCATACCAGTGGTTTACATCACATATCAAAATAAAACTGACAGTCTGCACTTCAATCTCATATTCATTGTTTCATTTCAAATCAAATGTGCTGGAAATGACAAAAACTGCATCATTGTCCACATTCTTACAGAATGCTTTGTATAGCACGACAGCATGTGTGAAAATAATGATCAAAAAGAAAAGGTTTTCTTTAAAAATATTATGCAGAAACTGGCTCAACCCATACTTTATATTAGAAAGAGTATTAGAATACATATTAGAAAGAGTGACCTCTCTGTCTCCGTCTAATCGATATTCTTTCAGAAGAGGAAATAAAAGCGCAGCTTTTGTGTGTGGAGTGGGGGCGGAGCCACGATACCCGCCCTGTCGCCCACGGTTACTGCCTTCTGATGTTGTTCTCAGAGGAGTCCACCTCAAAGTGGCACAAGCATGGCTGTGATTGGCTGCTGTAACCCTTGCTGGAACTCTGATTTTAGAGGAAGGAAGAGTCAGTAGAAGGGCCCCCAATCACCCTTCCAGGGGCAACCTCCATGGCGACCTCCACAGGCTGGCCACCTCCATGTTGTGTGCATCGCCGTTGTGCTGCTCGTCGAGCCCGCACCTACTGTAACTGTGTAAGGGTGAATGAAGGGAGTGGGGCGACTGATCTGCATCTGTGTTAATGAGCTAGTTCACCCTCGCTGTACATTTCTGTGCCAGAGGTAATTACAGTACCAAAACAAAGTCTCCCTGACCTTTTTTTTTTTGGGAGCAACACATCTCTGAGGCGGAGGATGTTGGCGGAGATGTTTGTGTACCCTAGCAGACCCACCTCCAGTACCCCCCACCCCCACCCCGTGCAGTCTCCAGTTACCAGCGCTTCTGCTCGGCCCCATAGGCGACAGACAGGCGAGCAGAGTTGGGCTGAGACGATAAGGATCGTACAGAGACTTACGGCGGGGAGAGGGGAACGTAATGAGAGTTCTTTGTTTGCAGGAGGGGGGAGCGTTTCCTTCCCGCTTAACAAAGCATTGCCAGCATAACAGTAATGAGGTGTCTGCCAATGTCTATGACATTCTTCTTGGCATTTACAGAGAGAGGGAAAAAAAACAGCAAGTCAAGAAAAAGATTGAGGAGATTTTTTTTTTTTGTTCTTCCTGCCTGCTCATTTCCCTATTCAGGCTACATGCAAATTGACCTGAAATAAAGGCAACTGATTATAAATGATTTATGTTTACTTTCTGTTTCATTTATTTATTTATTTATTTATTTATTTATTTATTTATTTATTTATTTATATATTATTATTATTATTATTATTATTATTATTATTATTATTATTACTTTTTAAGGGGAAATGGAATGGCAGTATCTGGTTAGATACAGGTGTTTGGTGCAGGTTATTTTGTGTGTGGAGAGACAGACTCTTTTAGAAGCAGTGAGGCTCGGGATTTTGTTCCATCTTGTTCTGGGTGAGAAAAATTGAGTTCGCGAAGCACAGGTCACTACAGGGCCACCGTGAAGTTTGGCTCTGTCAGTAATTTCACCGAGGGCTGTTTTATTCCCCATCTTGGGGTGCAAATCATAGAACAAAACAGACAAATACACACAAAAAATAAAACAGGCTTCCAGTGTAAGAGGTCGACCTATGTGTTGTCGAGTGACTGTAGATGAGGCCATCACTGTTCAGAGCCCTGAAGAAGCACTCTCCCCTCCTTATCTTCCCCAGCTGTCTCAGTATTACAAAAATACATTCCTGAAACTGCCATGTATGTATGTAATATTTGCATAATATATGTTAGAATATAGTTCATGATATTTAAAGTTGGTCGATAATGAATTTTTATCATGTTTAAATTCTTTTAAGGAAACACTTTTTGGTTTTTAAGAACTAACAAATATTTCTAATTATTTAGAATATAAGACATTGCCTACAATACAAACAAAATGGAACAGTTTATGCCAAATTTAATTTCCATTTTTCACAATAATATATTTTTTAAATATATTTCAGTGGAGATTGCATTCATAAACGTTTGAAACAAAGTAATTATATGGCCTAATTTAACCTGTCAGCCAAATGTGACCTTTTCCGATATTATTTCAAGGAACACAAAGACACTAATTGTAATCGGAATAATAGCATATGCTCATGTGCGATTGTTTCAATGCACTCCTGCCCTCTTGCACAGAAGCATAACTCTGAAGACCACTTAATGTGTATGTATGACACGCTAGGGATAGAGATTTCCGAAAATGACAAAACAATTGTGTCTAATTGCAAGCTCAAAACTTCATTTAAAAATTTGTGGGAGCTGAGGAGGCTATAAGTAAGTACAATATTGGAATCATAAAATCAACCCCAGGAGAAAGAGTTTCATCAGACACGCCAAGTCAGCGAGCTGCTCTCCCATCTTCCCCCTCAGACCCTCAGACCTAAACCTTGAGTCTTTCACTCCGGAAGCGGGAAAGGTCGGGAGAAGATCGCACATGTCCGGTCAACGAGATGACCAACATGATGACGCTGCTACTCTGCTGATGGGAGTCTGCTCTTCACTGATGGGTGCAGCCCGTTATTGCCCTGGGCAACTGAGCTGGTGGGCAGACCAAGATCCTCCAATGACCCAGAGGGGTTTCCCCTGCAGGAAGAGGAGTGAATAGCATCTTAACTGAAACCCTCCATCTATGGGTCAGGCCTTGGGTAAATGTACGCTGTCCTGTGGTGCTTTTGGCCGCAGTTGGCACTGGCATGGTCACAATGCAGTTGTGGAACAACCAGCCAATAGGTGCACTGAGCACGACGGACTCAGCTGCGCATACGAACCAGCAGTCCCCTGAGTTTCCTGTTGAGTGGCTTATCGCTGACTCTGAGCCGGCTGCCTGAGAATGATGGGATATAAAAAGTCCACCACTGAATTGAGAAAATGCAGGACCAGAAGGAACCAGACAAGTTAACAATGAGACTTCTGAATAAGGTCAAGTTCAGGAAGATTCAATTTATGAGGGAACACATTTAGAATTAAGAGTCGATGCAGGAGGCTTACAGCATAGTATTGGAAAAATAAGGCTCATAATAACCTTTATATAGGAGCCACTGCATGCAGCAGTTGGTTGTTTTGCAAAGGCCTATGGATGCTTCATCCATTTTAAATCCAGGCACTTTGTCATTTATGTTTACCCCTGGAACTGGGTCATTCTTTGTGTGATTAATTTTAATAAACACTTAAAAGGTCAAAAGCAAGTGATGGAACACAACATTTTTATTCTTGACAACACCCAGCTGTTCCTCCCACACTAAGCAACAAGGTGACAACGTGCCTGTTCCATCCAGTCTTCTCCCTTTCGTGCCTATAATCAGTCCTCAGCCTATGGATGTAAAGTGACAGTTTTGTGTCAGAGCTGACCTTCACTGTCCAATTTTCCTCAAATATTATATATTGTCTTTTTTTCTTTTTTTTTGGAGGGGGTAGGGAGAGGCTTGAGGCAACAATTTTAAACAGGAGAAAACAACCTGGTCTCGTGGCCTATGCATGTAACCCCCCTTACAGAAGGATTGTGAGGGTCATTTAAGAGGGACAAAAATGTAGATATATTTTCTACCCCACCATAGAAATTAATTTAATAACAATAAATGTGCCAATGACTGGTGTACATGTGATCACACTGGGGGCATGTTTGTGTTGGACAGCCATTTTTGAACCTTGATATCCCTGCCATTTCAAAACAAGACTCAATGCCATTTCACAGCTGGACTACAATTTATGCCATTACCATGTTTTGGACAGCTTCTAATAATTAGCATTAAAAATGGAGCCTTTTTTCAGCAAACATCACTCCATTTAAATCCAATTATTTTTGAGACAGACATGCCTGCATTTTATATTTTCATGGCTGTACACTTCATTAAATTTGAATGAGACCCCAAAATTCTGAAATTCTGGTCATAAATTGTCCATAGATTTAAGAGAGGCAAAATGTTAACGTACGAATAAGGCTGACTTCTCTAAGTTTAACTGATTCTGTCGTTCTAAATGAACTTAAGATCAATGGAGGACCGTTATGTCCAGTGCCTACGCACACAGAAGCCAGACAAGCTGTCATGCGCTCAATTAGCGATAACACGTTGGATCCAGCATCGCGAGGGTGGCTCTAAACGAGACCAGCAATGTTGGCGTGAACCACAGAAAAGTTACAGCCTGTTTTGAGCAGCACTCTACGTCAAAAAACAGAATAAACTAATGAGGGGGGGTGTTTGCACTGTACTTGTTTTAGGATGATGTATTGAATTTCAGTGAAGCAGTGAAGTGTACGTGCATGATAATACCAAGCATTAACAAAACTCAAAAACTAAAGAAATTAATCGCATAACACTACACTTTTAGTGAAATTTTTGAAAATGAATGAAATTGATCAACCCTAACACTAACATCATCCTGCTCTCCATCAACACATATCAGCACAACAGCAACATCCCTGTATATGTGTACTGTACCTCAAGCAACGTCTACTCATCACTGGGCAAATTGCTTAAGATTCAAACCATGTCTCAAATAGCTTAATTCATACTCTTTTAAACTGTCATTTTTTGCGATTAATTTCATTGATGGGCAAGTCACAGACCTGGGCTTTTTGAATTCCCGGTGTAAAATATTACTCAGGGCATATTCTGGGGTTAATATGAGAACAAAGGGGAACAGAACTGCATTCATATTTAGAACTGTAACGTTTAGGACAGCGCGAGATAAGCAGTAATAACATTTCGGCCCACTTCTGATTATGCTTTTATCAGCCGTGCAGATAGACTGCGGGCCGGGAGCACTCTTCAGTGGCTCTGAAACCACTTTTTAGTTTAATACCAGTGTCCTCTAAAAGTGTGAAGAGCGAGACGTGGTCCTGGATGGCCTGTTAAAACGCTCTGGAGGAAGCAGGAGACCACGGGGTTATTTCAGTCTCGAGCCAGTGTGGCTGTGAGCTGGATAAAAACTGCACAACGCTTCCAAAAATCATATTGGGACCCTGCAGGTTTCAGTCATACAGTCCATACTCATGTTGAAGTTGAATGGAAGCCCACCAAATTTGAGGGAGAATCATATTATTTGTGAAGAAATGCACAGATCTTCTGAAAATCACATTGGGACACTGCAGTCTTAATCAGTCCACACTCACACAGAACTTGTGTGAAGCCCAATACACATTACAGAACTCATCTCCGTATTAGCAAATATATGATTTCATTATATGATTTCATCACTGTGGAGTCTGCATGTTCTCCCCGTGTCTGCAAGGGTTTCCTCCCACTGGGTTTCCATGAGGGTAGGCTAATTGGAGACTCTAATTTGCCCATCGGTATGAGTGTGTGAGCGAATGGTGAGTGAATGGTGTGTGTGCCCTGCAACAGATTGGTGGCCTGTCCAGGGTGTATTCCTGTCTCTCGCCCAATGCATGCTGGAGTAGGCTCCAGCACCCCCGTGATTCTCTATACCCTGCCCTGGATAAGCGAGTATAGAGAATAGATGGATGATTTAATTTAGGTTCATTTTAGGCTCCTTGTGTTATAAGCAACCAACCACTCACTAGCTTGGAAACATACTATGGGAAGATTGTGTTGTTGGTATTTCTACTTATTAGTCTAAAAAGAGGATTAAGGTGCCAGGATGGCCATAATCTGGAAGAGGTGTTCCGAAATCACCCCTTAAAAGGATAATCAACTTTCCAGAGCTCTGGAATGAAGAGAGGATGCTACTGTTGGCCAGATAAAGATCTAGCTGTTCCAAGAGGTCGGCAACTGTGTCCTGACAATTAAGCACAATTAGTGTTGTCTCATTTTTTTGTAAGCAATGTATAAAATTTTAGGTTAAATTGTCTAATTACATAAAATCAGTAAAACAGTATATATACAGTTCATTTACATGCAATTAAACATGCTCATTCTTTTTTTTTTCTGAGAAAGTAATGACAAAAATGCTACTAGAGTTTTGGATTGGAAGGATAGGTGAATTCAGGCAAAAAGAACGAACAGCAGCCATCAAAGCTCAGTATTGTAACATCTATATTTTGTGCTGAGAAGAGATCAAGGAAAAGAAAAAAAACATAAGAGCATCAAACGCGGAAGCAAAAAATCACTACAGACTCTGGGAATACAGATATTTACCTAAGGGTAGTAGACTTTTTTAATAGATTGAAGTGAAAGCAGGAGGAATGCCTGTCACAGGGAGTTTCTGTTGCAAGGTGTTAAACCACCTTCGCTGTGCCTAAAATACTCTCTATGGTCTTCAGATGTATTTTCCAAGAAGCTTTGATCTGTGTCATTTTTTGACAGAGGCGAACAGAGAAAATCCAGATCACGTACAGATGATACCATGAGTGTACACACCTCCTACATGCACTAGAAAACATTTATTTCATATATGACTATATAGCCATATATTAGTGCTTTTTTATTTATTTTGTTGATAGTAAAAGAAATGCACAACATAGATTATGGCTAATATGCAGTGCAGGCAGATGGGCCTGCAGAATGCATATCTTACCTGTCGGTTCACTGGAAAATTCTCATAATAGATGCCACTGTTTTGTACCCACAGACCAGACTCTCTCACTAACAGACCATTATATACCACATGATCAATTATAGTAGCCTTGATCTCATCTGAGACTACAGCTATTGGTCTTCCTTTCTATTGCCTTCCACCATGCACAACGATCTATCTCTCTCTCTCGGTTATAAATCGATTCTAACATTACAGCAGTTTGCAAGACAAAATGAAACTTTGATTCTTAAGATTAAGAAATACGAAAGACAGTACGACGGCAGTTTCATCATCCAATTAAAATCTAGCAACGTCACTCCTGCGAACCATCAAATATATCAGGTGTACGGTTTAATTGGGAAAGTAGCGACGCGAAGAAAAGTTTGCACTGAAGGTCGCGTTTTTAAAGAGAAGTTGTACGGAGGATTGCGTTTTGTGGAAGTGAATGGCAAGCCCGTTTGATTAATTTGTGGAGAAGCTCTTGCCGTTCTCAAAAAGAGCAATCTTGAGAGACGTTAGGCTACACCTGCAGACATGCAAGTTGTGCTACTCTTCAAGGAACGGTGCGAGCAGAGAAACTCAAGGTGTTGAGGAATAATCTTGCTGCGCAACGAGCGTCTTTCCTGCGTCTTAAAAAGGAGCTGGACAGTGACACAGGGGCAAGTTACGTGGTGAGTAAACTGATCGCTAAAGACCGAGGCCGTATTCCGAAGGCGAATTTGTAGAGGTGTGCATGGTTGCTTCTGCGCAAATACTTGCTCCAGAAAGACTGAAATTGTTTCAGAACCTTGGCTTGTCTCGCCGGACTGTGTCTGATCGTATCAGTGACGTCGCACGATATTCTGAGATGTCTGTGCAAGATTCTGCCGCCAATTTCGCGTTTTATTCAGTTTCTATGAATGAGACAACAGAAAACGTACACTAGCCAGCTAGCAATTTTTTATGCGTGGGATTACAACGGATTTTGATTTACTGTCATTGTTGGCTATGCACGTGCACGACACTATCAGAGGTTAGGACATTTTTCAGAAACTGATAACGGCAATGCAGTCTTATGGTTTATCAATGGAAAAACTGAGTGGTGTGACAACTGACGGTGCACAAGGGTCCCCTCACAAGGGTCTAGTGACCCTCCTCAAAAAAGCGATGGCACTTCTAGGTCTGGATCTAAGTGATGTAGTCACATGCCATTGCATTATTCTACTAAGGAAATCTGTGCTCACAGTCACTATGTCTGAACAGTGCCATGACAAGGGTTGTTTCATGCATTAAATTTATTAAAAGCAGGGCTGAATAATCGCCAGTTCAGGGAATTATGGAAAGGCCTTGAAACTGAGTATGGAGATCTGGTTTACTACAGTGATAGCAGGTGGCTCTGTGAGCTTGCCTACATGGTGGCCATTACAAGCCATCTATCAGAGCTCAGTGTTAAACTGCAAGGGCCAAACCAGCTCCTGGTCTCACTGCTTTCCCATGTGAAGTCATTTGAAGCCAAACTAAAGCTGTGGCAGGTGCGACCTGAGAGGGGGAGCGTAAAAGGACACTGGAATATGTGAGGGAATGTGCTCATTTGTTAGAGAAGTTAAGTGAAATATTTCATGATGTGAAGGAAAAAGAACTGGATCAAAAGAACTGCCATAGATGGTAATGGAACTGAAAACACCTGCATAGGCCTGCAACTGAGATGGGAATCAGCTGTGGCTGGTCTCATTTGCATAACTTAATCAACAGTTTTTTTTACCATTTGTATTCATAACCATTATATCTACATTTTTAAGAATTTTGAATATATTTCAATATGGTTTTTGTGATGTAGGAAATGTCTGTCCACTATTTTCTTGTCTTTTTTATAACCGTTAAATTGAAAAATGGGCAGTCAATATATTCAGTTTTGCTGCTTGTTGAGTCTGAGTGAGAAAAGAATTCAAGAATTTTGATAGGTGTGGTCATTCAATGCATTTTTAATCAAAGCAATGACAATTCATTCACAGTTTGGTCCACATAGACTGCTGTTGTTAAATGTGAAGAGTTGAAAAAGGGAATTCAGTATGGAGAAATGTGTAACGTGTGTGTGTGTGTGTTCGCGCGTGTGTGTGTGAGTGTGTGTGTGTGTGTGTGAGTGTGTCTGTGTGTGTGTATTTGTATGTGTGTGTGTGTGTGTGCTTTTGCGTGTGTGTTTGTGTGTGTTTGTGTGTGTGTGTGTGTGTATTTGTGTGTGTGTGTGTGCTTTTGCGTGTGTGTTTGTGTGTGTTTGTGTTTGCTGCGCTGTGTTGGATGGAAAGGGTGGCCTATTTTCTGAACTCATTCAAAAATAGAATCAGAGAATTTTAAAAAATATGCCGGCTGACTGGGCCTGACTGAAATGACATTTAGAAATGATAGAAAACTTGAAAGGCTGATTTATTTCTCTCTCTCTTTCTCTCTCGCTCTTTCTGTCTGTGTGTATGTCTGTCTGTCTTTCTCTCTCACACACTCTCTCTCCCTCTCTCTCTCTCTCTCTCTCCAGAACACTTGCTCTGTCCCCTCGTGCCTGGCTTGAGACTGATATGCGTTTGTGCCTTGCAGAACACTTATTTACATATTCCTGTTTGGGCAGAATTGAATCTTTTTTCACCGTGTGAAGATGTCCAGATTAGGAGCCGCATGGCAGCGCTCGGTCCTCACGGGTGCCTCTGGGAGCATTGGTTCAAAAAGCCCCGGCAGATAAAACGATCGAGCCGCCAAGCCCTGGAGCAGGCCGCCATACGTCCCGTCTCGCGAAAAAGGGGGATATCTCTTCTTTAATATCTCCCGCTTTCATTTCCATCTCACGGGCTGCTTACAGCCACATCTGATAACCGCTGGAATAGGAATTTCAGACGGCCTAGTAAATCGCTTCGGTGTTTGCGCGAGCTTTTATTGCTTTTCTTCAATCACTCTTATTCACTTGAGGGTCTTTTTCAGGCTAACGCCTTTCATTTCGCATCCCGCGAAAAGACCGAAATCCAGAAAATGTCTTTTAATTTTGATGATTTAATGTGCTGTTTTGAAAGGCTACTTTTGCTGGTTTTTCTAGGATGGTGATATTTTTTATATCTCTAATGGGTTCTTTTAATTTTTGTGTATATATATTTTATTTTTATTTTTTTTGCTACACTGGTGATGGCTGAATAAAACTGCAAGGGCAACTGGTTGTCTTGCAAAAATGTAACTTCATTTTATTCAAATAAATATATCTGTATTTTCAAAAATCCAGCAGACAATGAAACTGAAACCTTTCCCTCCATATAAAACATGCAATGGGTAATATTGCGTTAAAAATACAGTGTTGTCTAAAATGTATCTGGGCAATGGAAAAAAGAAATGTAAAATCCTTGTTATTCAGGTAGCCTATAGCTTACGTTTAGCATGTCTCCTAAACTAAGGACACATGATTAAATAAAACATGCTTACGTGAATTCCATGATCGCTAAAAAGAAGACATAAATGAGGAATACTACTTCAAAAAATATAGCCTAATAGACCTGTTGTTTGTAATGCAAGCAAAATAAACAACATTGCCTACAATTGCTTTTTTAACAATATTTAAAAACAGGCATTGAAGTACGTTTTTTGGAAAAATGTTTTTCATAAGAGAAGTCCTCGGTCTTTGATTGAAAATTAACGCAACATTTTCCCAGATTGGGATTGACAGACTTCCCTGTCAATAAAGAAATTTAACAGTCAGTCAAACTGATTCCTATCTTGAAAGACAATAGTTTATACAGCAATTTCCATATTTGCCTTGTTTTCCAATAGTTCATTTGAAAGTCTTTGTTTAGAATGTCTGTGAAATTGTATGAAATTGATTGGAATTGCATTGAAATTGCAGTGCCAAATTGGAAAACCAATGCCTTTTTAAAGCAAGTTTTATAAACTACACAAGCTATATATTGGTTAACGTAATACAACAATACATCAGTAAAAATGCATAAATCAATACATGAATTCAAGAAAATGCTGTTAATTGCTTTTCTTTAGTGAAGAAAAAAGTAATTTTGCAGCCGCATTTAACCTTTATTGGCCTATATGGAACAGAAAAACAGGGAAGAGCTGGAACGTGGAGAAGTCAGAGGAACTTCAAACCTTATTAGTCATGACTTCACCTACAGCTCAAAGGATTGTGTGACAACAAATGGTTCCGTCCCATAGAGAAAACCCCGCATTCTTTCAACAAGAGCCCATGGGTGCTTCAGTGGCGGACAGATAAAGCTAAACTGGAGTCGTTAAGACTCATTCAATCAATCCCAGTTACCAAATGGTCCGTACCAGGCACGAGAGCGCCACAAAGTGCAGCCTTCCTGAAATCAATGCTAACACCTCTAATCAATGGAATTCAAAGGGAAAAAACGGAGACGGAACTGCAGATTACATACCGGAGCTAATCCACCATTTAATAGGGCTACGGCTAAGGACTGCGAGAGGGGGAAGAAAGAGGCAGATCAGATTAAAATGACACGGGGAGTCTCCGGGCTTTCATTAGAGAGCTCTTCTGTCCGCGCTAATGAATCGACGGAGGATCCAATTGCTTTCTCGTACGCGAAGTTTACCTCCCTTTCCCGGAGGAGCCGCGCGAAGGCTCTCCCGCCATTTTCCCTCCGCGGAAATGGAAGCAATAAAACTCAGTCAATCAGGGCATAAAGGTAATCAAAGCAGCACATTACCGCCGGCTTGGAGGAGGTGGGGGGGGGGTGTCAGGGAAGATGTAAATGAAGGGGTGAAGTCCGGCGGCCCTCCGTGCTCAATAAAGCCCGCACCTTCACCGGGGGACGTGGGAACATGGCGACTGTCCTTCATATGAATTTTTATGCATGATTATCTTTTTTTTAAAAAAAGGCAGACCGCATGTAATTTAGCTCCTGTCTAGCCTACAGACAGTTGAGCTTCGGAAACTGGGCGTGGGTTTTATGGAATCGCCCATCGCGGTTCTGAACATTGCCTGATCTCATTTAAGTCGTCCTTCACGTGAGGCTGTGTATGCGCATGCCCCAGAGGGGCTTTTGTTCAGTTCCACTTTGTGCTTTATTTACAGGCTTAGCCGTAAGGATTTTATTTCCTTTTGATGAAGAGTCCATTATCGTAATGCGGGCGCTGCGGCGGTTGGATAAATGATGGCCTTCCTGTTTATTAATATACAGCGTGAGCGGAATGCTTGTTGCGCCGCGCGCCTTAGCGTGATTATGCCCTTCCCTGTCAAAATCACCTCGGAGCTTTTCAAAAAAACACACTCGGCGAATGGGAACGTCCTCTCGCAGACAGCTCCCCACTCACGCCGGCGCGCGAATCCGATTGCCCTGCGTTTCCAGGCTAATAAGAGCACCGTGATACGGGCGGGACGCGGCCTGGCCGTCGTTCAGCGGTAAGTGCCGGAGAGGCCCCGTAATCGCGCTGATCGGCCAATCGGAGGCTGCGTTATTGGGGCGGGCGTGGCGTTTAGCGCGCTAAATGGATCGGAGAGAGGCGGGCGCCGCGTTCGCTCTGACAGGGTCTCCCACAGACACGGCCCAGCGTGGGGTGGGGGAGGGGGGGCGATTACGGACAGATTTACGGCTCCTGTAAAAAACGGCGAAGGTTGCACGCCGCGTACGCCGGCGCCGAGCGTGAGCTCCGCTTCGCTTACGCGTCCCTCTCGGCGCTCGCCGGCTCTCGTGTCACTTCCTCCGCTGTTTTTCCACTGCGCAGACGAGGTGGTGGCGAGCATGCGCGAGGCTGGGGAACGAGTGGACTCCCGAGCAGCCCCCCCCCCCCCGGGGGCCGCGAATGAATGCTTACAGCACAATAACCTGAGGACAGCGCTATATAACAACCCCCCTAAACACCACCCCGGGCTGCCTGGTTCAGCTCGCTAACACCATAACCCAAACCCCCTAAACACCACCCCGGGCTGCCTGGTTCAGCTCGCTAACACCATAACCCAAACCCCCTAAACACAACCCCGGGCTGCCTGGTTCAGCTCGCTAACACCATAACCCAAACCCCCTAAACACAACCCCGGGCTGCCTGGTTCAGCTCGCTAACCCCATAACCCAAACCCCCTAAACACAACCCCGGGCTGCCTGGTTCAGCTCGCTAACACCATAACCCAAACCCCCTAAACACAACCCCGGGCTGCCTGGTTCAGCTCGCTAACACCATAACCCAAACCCCCTAAACACAACCCCGGGCTGCCTGGTTCAGCTCGCTAACACCATAACCCAAACCCCCTAAACACAACCCCGGGCTGCCTGGTTCAGCTCGCTAACACCATAACCCAGACCCCCTAAACACAACCCCGGGCTGCCTGGTTCAGCTCGCTAACACCATAACCCAGACCCCCTAAACACAACCCCGGGCTGCCTGGTTCAGCTCGCTAACACCATAACCCAAACCCCCTAAACACAACCCCGGGCTGCCTGGTTCAGCTCGCTAACACCATAACCCAAACCCCCTAAACACAACCCCCGGGCTGCCTGGTTCAGCTCGCTAACACCATAACCCAAACCCCCTAAACACAACCCCGGGCTGCCTGGTTCAGCTCGCTGACACCATAACCCAAACCCCCTAAACACAACTGCCTGGTTCAGCTCGCTAACACCATAACCAGCATCTCCTCAGCGGAGAGGCAGAACAGTCCTCAGAGATCACAGGCCGGTTCATTATTGTGGGGCACAGATATTACACCGCAGTGTCTGCTGTACGGCCCCTTTGAAAGCACTATAATGAAATCTTACCGGCTGCATTATGAATAGGTACATTTTTCCATTATGCAATAGTATAATCACAGGGCATTGACACAGGAGCAGAGCAGATTAAACCGGGGATGTGGATAATAGCATTTCATGGTCTCCATTTAAACAAAAAAAAAAAAGCAAAATGGTATGATTAATATATCAAAGCATAAAAGTTATGATGAAACAGGCTTCGGAGAAGAATTATCTCTCAAAATAACAGTCATATAGGCTATTACATACGTAATGCCTGTACTAGCGATTCTTTTGAAGAATGTCATTTGTGTAGCTTTTCCTTAAAAAAGGAAAAGGTGTTTTTGTGTCAAAGGCAATGTAAACACAATATGTGAGAATATGTTTAAAGGAGGAGCTTTTTCATATCAGGAAACGGGCGCGTTATATCATAAATTATATTTGCTCAGGTGTGCCTTCCCATTGAATATAACGTTGATAGATTATGGAATATCCTTCCACAGTCTGTCTATCATTTAATTTTCTGGCTATATAAAAAAAATATTGACTCGGGGATTGAAATTTGCTTTAAAAAATAATAAAAATGAAAACTGCCGACTACCGAAGGCAAAGACGACGACGGATGACACCTTTATTGCTGTTTTTGGTTGAGCGAGCTTATTCTCCGCGTTCGCGCGGAGGTCTTTGCGAAAGTGGGAGAGGATAATATTTGGCGTCCTCTGATTTAGTGTCGCTCAGGCCACTGCAGACAGAATTTACTCGAGCGTAAGGATCGCATCTGCAGCCGCGAGACGTTCTGCGCTCGCTCTCTACCATGAAGCATTTTACTGCTCCGACACAGACGCACTTCATTTCATTTCACTGTGATTTTCCTTTTCTTTTTTTTTATTTCTTTTTTTTTGTTTCTGAGCAGAAAGCCGTTCTCTGCTGCTCTGTGATATTACCTCACCTCTTAGCCCCTCTTATTGTTCCTTCATCCTGAGCTTTGGAGGAAAGTGAAGCCAAAGTTTGGCAATAAGGCTGAGCTCATTTGTGATGCAAGATGGAATGATGATTTTTTTTAAATGTTGCACAAGTATTTGTTTTTATTATGTTATTGTGCATTTTCATCTAAGGTGTTGACATTCACAAAACAAAAGTCAGTGAATATTTCACTGTAAGAAATACAATGAAATAAAAGCTCTTTGAAAGGAATGCTGCAGTATTACAGCAGAGATAGCTCTAAATGGAGCCAGTGCATTAGCCAGTGCTAATTTCCCATGCTGCACTGCTACAGAGGAGCTAGCTCTAAATGGAACCAGTGCATGTCTCTGACAAATGTGACCTCTTTGAGAAGTCTGTGGCACCCGCATGTTTGGAGACAAATGCAGCGGTCCCCCTTGGAATCCTGAGTAACTTAAACCTGACCTTCCGCAAGCAGGACAAGGCCAGTTGTGTCTCGCCATTGCAAAGCCCAGGTCACCGTTAAAAACGCGGCATAAGCTCAAACTGCACTCGTGACAAACAACTCTACCAACTGAGTCACTCAGGAGCCCCAGTATCTGAAGATAATGCCGTTACGTTTTTCCGATTGGACCCCATTAGGCAGGCCCCGGTCCTCTGTGGCTCATCTTGGGGCTCTGTAGGAAGCAGGCCCTTGAGATGCAGTAGGGAGGTTCAGTCCTTCTGCCATGCTTCTGGATGATGTGGCTCTGCATAAACGGAAAACAAAGTGCAGCCTTCTTACACTTATTCTTGCGCTGTCAGTTAACATTTATAATGAATGCGGTCATTTTCCAAGAAAGCATCTGCTGATATAGAGAGGGTTTCTTGTGGTCATGGATTAGCAGAATTAGTTTCGGTCACAAATGAAAATCAACTTAAAACCTCGCATTGAAAGTGTGCCAGATCACAAACAAATCACTGAGATTTCCCCCAAAATGCTTACAAAATGAACGCAGGATTAAAGCGATAGACCGTGACGACCGGTGGATTGTTATCGAGACGTTTTTCTCTCACGGAGAAGCAGCACGGAGAAACGGTCCCATTGTTGATTTGCTCCCGTGTAATGCTGGGGAGGAGCTGTATTTCCTAAGAGGAGGAGAAGCTCACGCCTCTGACCCTTTCTGTTCAGTTTTCATTTCGCACGGAAGCTCTCTGAAGCGGCTGCCGCTTCCTACTGTGAAAAGGCTGCGTTTCGTTTGAAGAAAAGCTCCGGCCTATTAAAAATTCATAGAAAGTATTTAAAACGTGTGACCTATATTCTCAGTACAAATAAATGAATAAATGATTTTGTGCCTGTGTTTGTGTGTGTGTGTGTGTGTGAGAGAGAGAGAGAGAGAGAGAGTTTATCTGTTTGGAGAAAGGGCTTGGGGTAGATTGGATTGGGTGGGGGGGTGCGTGGGAGGGAGGAATCCTCTTGAAATGGGACACAAGAGATTATTAACAATAAAGGATATACACATCATATTGAAAGAGTAATACTTTATTGTCCATGCTTCTCTGGAGCTGTCTGTCTCTTACAGTACTGTCTTTGTCTTCGCCATGTAGTGCCAATTTAATGAACCACGTCCTGTGTTTGTCGATATGTATTAAATCTATGATTCCACATGGTCCTGAATGATTATTTTAGTTTGAAATGCTTTGTGTAAAATATCAAGTACCTCAACTCCTGAAATGTCATTAAGGTATGGAGGACTGTGTTATGAGATTTAATAATTGTATTGAGGTGCTGCTTTTTCAAAGGACTAATGCACTGCAGGCTTTTGGTTGGCCCAAAAGAGGTTCAGTAGTTAAGCATTCTCCAAATAGTGTGTTATACTGAAGTCCCTGTCCTTAACTCACTGGAAGAATGACCTCCCTAAAAGCCAACTTACCAGCCTACTCCTGAGGTCCTATCTAACACATCTCCCCTGCTCTTTGGGGCGTCGGGGACTAATTAGGGGTGATAAGTGTGGGCTCTGCAGAAATCAGTGCAGTACCCTAGTGCAGTCTTTACAGGGACTCACTTTCTGAAACCTTACGGATTATTGTGAAGTCTGTCCACGTTCGAATGTTCAAAGGGTTTCACACAGAGCTCTCAACCCAAATTCTTGGTTAGAAATATGAGCAAAGTTTATTTGAGTTCCGATCACGCGTTCTCAGCTTGGTGGGTAAGATGTGGCTTATTGCTTCTACAGGGTATGTATGTGTGCCCCTTGCCCAGGGAGTTAGGCTTTAGCTAAGCAGGTTACTAAGAATCTGATCATATAAAAGCATGAATAAGCAGACACTTTAAAGATAAAAACTCCCCTCACCTTCCTGTGGTGTCACTGGAGGAAAGCGTGGTTACTCAGAGAAAACTCTTCAGTTTGTCCCCGGAGTTTGCTCTTACAAAAAATCTACATGCCAAATTCATCCTTCTGATTCTGGTCTCGTCTGGTCCCATTGTGTGGTCCTGCAGTTCTACAAGAGTACTGCAATACCCGGAGCCTTTTCTATCCATTTTCCCACCCCACCCTCCGGGTCATTCGCACGTTCCCATTACGACGGCAGGATCAACTTCTGCATTTACATAAAACATATCCGTTTCATTCCCCTCATTTCCTTCATACCCTTCCCCCATTAATTTCTAATAGACCCATTTTCTGATTCATGCTCACATTCTCATTTCCTGACATTTTGACCTGCTCTTTCTCAGCTGGTGTTCTGATATGTGGTCCTTCATGTAGCACGTGGCGGTCCTGCTCCTTCCGTCATCCTCTTTCTCCTCCCCTCTATTTGCCACCCTTTCATTGGCTCTTTGTTTTCACACTGCCCCCTGTCTGTTCACCCTCGCTGTCGAGATCCTTCTTAGCAGGCCAGGCTGCCCCGTCCATGCCCTCGGCTGCCTGGATGGCTTCGTCCAGCGGCTCTCCTCTTCCTCTTCCTCTTCCTCTTCGTCTTCTTCTGGCTCCAGCCATTTCTGCACTTCTAAAAGGCCTGGTTCAAACTCAGGCCTCATTTGGGTCAGGACAGTGTTGATGATTGGGACTTCAGCTTTGAAAATGGGAATGATTCTCAGCTATGACTGGTTTGTAATGTGTATATATAAATTAACATGGAATCTTTTGGACACACTCTGAATAAGGCTTTGTAGCTGAAATGTTTTTCATTTGTATTATATTATTTATAATAAAAAATAAAAAAATTAAAATATTGGCACCCAATGTGGTGCTGTGCATGTCGAATTCCCACCCTAATTTGGAATGTCCTACTCTGCAACCACAGTCACACTCAGTGGTCCCTGCTGCCCAATCAAGAGAGCGAATACAATACGTGGTTCTCCTCCAAAACACACCAGCATTCTCATTTTCAATCAGAAGACCACAGCTAAGCTTGCAGAGAGCGGAGTCAGAGGAAGGCCTATCTTATGCAGCCTTGGCATAGGCTACAGTCCACTGGCATCCAGTTAACCAGCACGGCTCCCTAAATAGCTATGAACGTGGACCCCTAACCGACTGAGCCCATCCATACCCTGGGTACGTACCCTCCCATACCCTGGGTACATACCCTCCCATACACTGGGTACATACCCTCCCATACCACATCCTACAGCATACCACTTCACAGCATGGTGCCTTAACCAAATGAGCCCCTTTAGCAGCACTTGATTTTATTATTTGAGTGCCAAATAAACAATAAGAGCAATGCAGGTCTTGTGAATGTATTTGTTGGGTGTGCTTTTTTAGAGTAACAACTGTTTATTGGTTTTTTTGTGTTTATGACTCCCCTAATTTTCATTTTTGTTGAAGTTTTTTTCTTTTATTCTTTATTTCTTTAATCCCTTTACTTTAAGTCTGGTGTTGAGGTGTTATATGCCAGTATTGTTAAGAATGGATACAAAAACCTGTGAGATATTTTGTGCTGGCCAATTTTGGAAGGCTTCTTGTCCTCGTCGTTATGTTGGTGCGGTTGGCCATCTTTCTTCATCCTTTCTTGTTCGACTGGATCTGGTTTTCCCTCAGGCACCCAAGTCCTGTCAGGGTGTTCTCTGGGGAATAGAGAAAGCTCTCTTCTCCTTTGGTAAGAGATGAACAGCCTCTGCCTTTCATCCAGCCGAGCCCTGCTCCCTACGATGCCTGCTGCATCCATCGAGAACCCAATAAGAAGAGCAAAGACATGAGAGAGGTTGGGAATGACACATAATACACACGCACGAACACCAGAACAACAAAAGACAACAACAATGGGTCTGCTTCAAAGGGCTCTCCCCTGCTAGTGCTCCCTGCACCATCATGTGATGTGAAAGGGGGAAATCATGTTTGGCCTAAAGTGAAAGCTTTTTCATCTCCCAATTGAGTTATAATTTATGTATTTATTTCGTGGGCTTTCATGCGGCGTGTTTGTTTATATACAGTATCCAAGCCGCCCGTTCTCTAAGCTGTGGGTTTCGCATGCGCACATTTTGAATACCACTTTACATTCAGTACAGGACCGCGCGGATAAGGCTATTAGCCCTTCGCCCGTTCCTGGCAATGCCGCATGCAGAGCAGTCTGGGAAGGGAGCTGATTACTTGCACCCAGGCACGCAATCATGTGACCTCTCGACCGGACCCTGGACTAGGAGAGAAAACTAATGAAATTGTTTTTGTTTTTTTTGAATGTGGTAAAAAGGTTTACATTTGCGCCAGGAAGGTCATTCCACTTCTGCAAACACGTACGCAGGGTAATTGACGAGTTGTCAATCGAATCCGCGCTTTCAGCACTTAGCTGTCTGTCTTCGGACCGTGCTTCCCCTCCTCCGGGCAATCACCGCACTTTGAGCTCTGGTCTTTGCACTTGTGTAAGTCACTCTGGACTGAAGCGTCGGATAAACACCAATTAAAAAGGGAAACTGAAGTTTCATGAACATCCTCATGGGTGCAACTACAATGAGCTGACACCGAATAAGCACTGTTGAGAATCGGCACATTTTCAAATTGTAATACGCTTGGCTTGATGTGTTCTGAAAATACATTTCAGAGGACTTGCTGACACCCATATCGAATTAAAACCCTTAATGGGACAAATAACATTTTGTATGCTGCTTTCCAGTTAGTCAGTTTAGATCGTATGTTGATTTCCACCACATATTGCACTATCACTGTACCATCTGGTCTACATCCTTCTATCTATAAAAAGGACTGCAGAGCCATGACTGCACACTTGCTTGGGTTCATGTGTGTTTGTGGAAGTGGAATAACCTCTTTAAATATAAACCTTGTTAGTTTGCTCTTCTAGTCAACGAGGACAGTTGAGAGCTCATGCTTTTAATGGAGATGTGGTGGTGACTGTACCAAACCTTATCTTTCTGCAGAACATCAGATCAAATTTTGGCATTATGGGTTTCTTCTATCCTCGGGAAAACATGGGAATGATAAGTAAATTAAAAAGTCATATAATTTTAGTCAAGTTGTGTACCGTACATTTTTCATTTTGTCAAAGCTGTGGCTGTCCTTTAGCAGATCAGTTGTCAAAATCTGTTGTTGTGACTATACATAGCTCAAGAAATCATGCCACAAGTAATGCACAAGCTTACCTTTGCATTGCTTTTCAGTTACAAAAAATAGAATATAGCCTATTTCCCAGTCGGTAAATTGTGACTATACTGTCACGGACAGAAATGTTGCAAATCATTGAGAGGGTTAGGATCTCGGCATTCCAGGGATAGGCCGATGTAGATTTAAAGTACAATGTACATTAAATTTCCAGTTATATCCAAACGTCATATCTTTAAAAAAAAAAAATTTTTAACTTCTTCTCAGTCATTTCATTCTCTGCTGAAGTTTCCTCCCCCAGCCATGTAAAAATATGGTTTCATATTTTTACACACCATCATTTTTATTTCAGTTTTGGTGTACAATTGTTTAGCCAGGTGGGGCAACTCTGAACATAGCTCACAGAAAAATTATTCAGGACCTCAGTTTAACAACACGCATTATTATTTGGTCCGGATACAAAAGTAACAGCTGCTGGTCCAGCTAGACCACTTGGCTACTTTGTCTACCTCAGCTGTTCTCTACCCAAGTACTAGCCAGGCGTACCACCTACCAAGCTAGCTAGCTGCCTACTGGAACTTTATAGCCACCATTTACTTGCTGGAATGCTACCACACAACCAAAACCACTGGGAATCAGTTGACGGCTGGATAGGGCTATCAAACCAGTCCACTGTTGTAATAAATTCATGTAAGTTGGGTTGCTTTCATAACAATTCAGAACAAGTCCTTCTGCTTTTGCCATCTCCAGAACAGGCTTTCTGATATATCTGCAGGGTTGCAGATTAGCAGATGAGCTTTGGTGTCTGTTTCGTATAATGTAGAATCCTTTTTTAATGAACAAGAAGTTCCACCACAGAAGTAATGTTGACCCTTGTTTATAGAGGCAGAATGTTTCAATTTGTATTAATATGCTGATTTTTGAGCTTATTATGTATAGCCGAAGAGAGAAGCCAATTACAGGAATGTGCCATATGGAGAAGCCAATAACAGGTCGTTGTGAATTGGAGAAGCCAAACACAGGAATATGAGAAATGGAAAAACCAATCACAACACCGTGTGAAGTGGAGAAGCCAATCACAGGAATGTGTCATATGGAGAAGCCAATCGCAGGACCGTGTGAGGTGGGGAAGCCAATCACAGGAATGTGTCATATGGAGAAGCCAATCGCAGGACCGTGTGAGGTGGGGAAGCCAATCACAGGAAATGTGTCCTTATTCGACTTCCAGTTTGCGGGTGCTCCGTGTTTCCCCCACCATGTCCAGGGGAAACATGTCTTTGCATAATGAAGAGGGAAAAGCCGCCTCCCAGCAGCCCAAACTGCATAAGCAGTTTCTGTTTTTCCATGAATCTCTCTGTCTCTCTCTCTCTCACTGGCTTCTTGTTTCAATGGCAAAGAGAAAAGCAAGCCTTTAAATGACAGTGGAATTGCCTGGCTCGCATAATAATAATAACAACAGCTACAAAATAATAATAATAATAATAATAATAATAATAAATAATTACATTATGTCCAGTCTAGTATATCTGTGTCAATGCTGGTAAGCTGTTAAGTGTCAATCTTGAATTGAATACTAGAAGTCATTTTGTGAAGGCATTTCAGAAAATAAACTGGATTCGTTTTCATTCCGACCTTAAACAAAGTAGCCTTGTGCACGCAATTCATGTCAACCTGTCTTCTGCAGTGGTGCCTGAAGTAGACTGAGGACAAATTTATCACAGCACAGCACATTTTGCCGGTGTGGGTATGATGGGATGCTGGCGTCTAAGCGCTCTCGATACCTGTACCACACTAACGCCCCCCCCCCCCCACTTCTGCCAGTGGACCAGTCCCTGTCTGTCCAGCACAGGGGGGGGGTTGTGGGCTGTGGTGTCTCCCCCAGGTAGCCCCGCGGTGTGGGGTCTTCAGGGCTAGGACGTTTTCATGCTCTCTGCACAATGTGCCCTCTGTTTACGGTCCCGTCCAGGAGCATCACCACGGCCTCATGCCAGCGACGTCGACAAGGGACCGCAATCTTTTCATATGAAAGCGCCCCTGATTTTCCACTTCACTACAGAATCCTTTCAGTCCGCTTGAGCTTCCTTCTCCCAGACGTGCCACTCCCTCCCCCAGACACACAGACACACACACACATGCACTCACTCACACAGTCACACACACACACGCACACACACAAACTCACTCAGACACACACACAAACTCACACATAGGCACACACACACACACCAATCTCACTCAGACACACTCACACAGTCACACACACACACACTCACTCAGACACAGACTCGCACATAGGCACACACACACACACACACACACACACACAAACTCACTTAAACACACACACACTCACATAGGCACACACACACATGGCCATGCAAACACACTCACACACAAATGCACACACATACACACACACGCATGCATGCATGCACACGCACACATACTAGCACACACAAACACAAGTACATACACACACACACACACGTGTGCACGCAGGCACTCACACACACACACACACACACAGACCTCTGTGACAAATACAATCACTCCCAGCCCTCCCAGAGCAAAAATGGACCATGATTGTAATGATTGTATTTCGTTAGTCTTTCAGACCAATTACTGAAAAAATCTACTCTATTCTGTTCTGATGAATGACAATGCTGAGTTTAAGTGAAGAATAGGACCAGTTTCAATTTTTTCACAGGCTGAACTTTTTAAAATGTTGGTCATATCTCAGAGTAAAAGTAAATCTATCCTTGACATTGTGTGAATCCTTTCAGACAGCTCAAAGGCTAATTTGAGTGCCATTGCTTGTCCGCAGCCGAAATGTGTGATAAAAAAAGGAGATGAACAAAATGGCGGGAGTTTATCATGGACCCACTGCACTCTAATTAGCGGGGTTCGAAAAGGATCGCCTCGCCATCGCAGGCATCCGAGGCACTTTCCCCCACGGGGCGAACGACGAGGGGCGGAGCCCGCCGCACTGACTCAGCCCGTCACGGGCCTCAGAGTCTCCCGCGAACTCGGCCTCCGCGGGGAACGGAGTCTGACGGCGCGCGCGTCGCTCGCGCAGCCCGAGGCTCGCCGCTCCGCAGGGGGGCGGGCGCGGCGAGGCGAGGACGCGGCGCCGAGAAACGGGGTCACCGTTTTCGACTCGTATCGCCCGTGAGCCCGCACGCGTGAAGAAGAAAAGCTAAAAGCCCGACCCAGCGCTGAGCGCTATGTAAATCATGCTTTTGATATGATAGATGTTTAAAATGACAACAGAATTGAAAATGATGGACTTTCTACTTGTATATTGAAGTATATGGACTTTGAGTACTACTGTAAGTGCTACGGCATAATGATATTCACACAGTTCAGAATAGAGCTTTTTTTTCTTACAAACATACTGTGTAAATCACATAAAACAGAATCCAGAGCTGCTTCTGTAAATTATGGATAAGACTTGAAGAGGAGCGTAAAGAAGTGGCCCGGTCCTCTGTGATCATTGGTGGCTGAAGAGGAGAAAGCGGGGAGGGGGGAGTGGTGGCTGCGGAGCTCGTTCCTATGGCGACGGCAGAGAATTCGGCATTGTTTGGGAGGGGTTGCAGGTTCACAGAGAAAAGAGGGCCTTTCACCTCGGGGGTAATGCAGCCAGACTCTCTCTCTGTGTGTGTTTGCGGTCCACAGGTGGAGGAGAGGCAAAGCAAAGCGTTCTGCAGTAAAGGAGCCAAGGGCTCGGACGGGCACCCCAGAATTCCTGAGGCGCATCGTCAGTTTGATCTGCACTTTCAAAAGCAACGCTCCAAACGGCAACCTTTCTGTTTTCTACTCCATGCACCTGAGGGTAAGCAGGTGTAGTAACCTGAGACAGCGTCGCTGTCCCGCTCCCACTGGGTCGCTCCTGTGCAAGCGATGCTGAACACCGTGCAGTGTTAAGTGGGAGGACACGTGGGCAGATTCCTGCCTACAACTGCCGCTTCCGGGATCTCTCCGAATCGCTGTGGCTTCTGCGCCTCGGGTATTGTGAGGGGAGCTGTGCTTCGCGCTGGGTAATTTCCCGAAAAAATCACGTTTAAATTTACATTTTCACATGTTTCAGACGTGAACTGAAAATTTCCACATACCAAAGGAAGTATTTTCTTGAGCAAATAAATTTCAGTCAGATAACCTTTCTCAGGCTGCATAGGATAAAGAGTGACATTCTCAATGTTTTAAACATTAGTCAGACTGTCAGACACAGTTCTTAATTGGCAATAAACTTGTGAACATCTGAAAAGATTCACATGTGTGTGACATCCACCTCCCTTCCCATTAATGCTTACACGTACACCCTTATCCCTTTACACTTCGACCTCAACAACCATATTTCATCCCCTTCATTCTTACATCAGCCTCGGGAACCCCAGCCTAATAATCTGAATGTAGTGTAAGACACTGGGCAGGGAAGACTAGGGGGGGGGTGTGGGGGGTGCGGTTGTTTGGGGTGGGGAAGCTTCTCAACCCTCCTGGGCTTTGTAATGGAAATCTACACATTAGCTGTGAGATGCAGTTGCTCAAGTTGCTCTCTTGTAATATTTATAGACCCCCCCCCCCCCATCTCACCTCACCTCACCTCACCTTTCAAGCCAACAGAATCACCCGTGAGGTTCTGTTTCTGCCCTGCCCTCCCCTGCCCAGAATGCTGAATCTGTATCTGTGTCCCCTTGTGTTCCATCACTGTGGCATTTATGTTCATGCGTGCTGACTGATAGGATGGGCCTGATGATTGGCCGAGATATAAATCATAGAGATGTAATCATGAAAACTCAGTGGTATCACTGCATAGAAGGTAACTAACATTGTGCATTGTAAAAGTGCACTGCTTCAAGCAGCAGTGACTTTTTTGTTAGAAAGATACCGGGGAATGGTCATGCTTAATTGGTAGCAATCATAGAAAGAGCAGCAGTGAGGGAAATCCGGCTCCATACACTGTATCTACCCTCAGATTCTGTGCTCTAAATCCTGGGATTGGGCCGCAGTTCTTGCTTTCAAAATAAAGTGGTTCATATCAAACTAATGAACAATAAGATTGACCTTGCGCTTTCACATAGTTAGATGCAGATGTTGAGAGAGTCCAGTGGACAAGCAATCCACTCTTGCATCACCGGCAGTTTACATGTATAAAATGTTTTTTTGCTAACGTTTGCACGTTTTCACAACATTATGACTGGAAAGAAAGTGGGTTACTGCTGCTTTAAGTTTCTGGTCATGGTAGACTTATACTGCAGTATAAATGCGGGCAATATAAGACCAGGTGGCTCAGCCTTTGGGGCGAGAGCAGGGCTGGCAGTTTACCCTGCTGCCCTTGTGCGGGAGGCTGTAGGAGACTAGCAGACTGTGTTACCGACAGAGGAGTCTCATGGCAGTGCGGCGATGCAGAATACAGACTAGTGATTGGACGGCACAATTTCCTGGGGGGGGGGGGGGGTTTGCTGTAATGCTGCTCACCGAGCACCTCAGACGGGCAGGTGGCGGTGGGGGCTGGAGGTCAGGTCACAGAGACCCAGAACACACCCTACCTGCTCACCCCATCACCCATCTTCAGCACATCATCCCATCACTTCCCCTGTGATTTCTGTCATACATCACCCCTTTCACACACTGCCATCTGGGTGCTTTTGGCTTAGACTGGAGGGAGCTCGGTTGCTCTGGTGATGGCAGTTTCCCCTCAAACAATGAAGAACTCTAACTGACTCACTGACTGACCAGCTGAATAACTGGCTGATCGACCAACTGAACAACCGACTGACTGACAAGACAGACTGATTGTCTTTTGGAATGAGGACGTTGTAGCACCACAAGGCGAATGTGTCAGAAAAGCTCCTCCAGCTCAATTTTAGTTTTATATTTATGCCCCTCCCCCACCTCCCCCCAATCAAATGAGTCTCTCATCTCAATGCCATATATGGCAGGGGCACATGCCACTTAATCTGAATCAAACCTGGATTGACAGGCCTCTTCAGGGATAGGATATGACAGGGTTTACGGGACATGATGTAGGGGCATCATCTGCTGAACAGGGATGGGAATGACACACACGTCATGAATTATAGAGCTGGGAGCTCCAGAAGGAAAAGCCCTGTGGTGTGCTGTTTTGGGCACAGTTTAATATGCCAGCAGACTAACTGCAATTAATGAGCAAACACAGCAATAGAAACTAAATGATACAAAAAACATTTCAAATATAGGCCTTTTGAGATATGGTAAGGTCCAGATGCGTACATGACATTAATTAGTAACTGAATTAAAGGGACAGTTGCTAATGCTGACCATTGAAGGTGACTAAAACTGCATTTCTGTGTGATGTTCCTCGGTGCTGTTAATTTACTGCGTTTCCGATATCTAGCAGATCGGTTCTGCAAATTGCTTCTTTCTGAAAATGAGCAAATCTGGTGCTTTTCATTTAAGCGCAGACCTTGGTGGCCCTGGCAGCCAAGAACACTAATGACTTTACTGACCTCTGTTGGCGATGGGGAGACAGCACAGGGGAGGGTGAGGTCGTAGAAGACGAGCACGTCTATCTGGAGGTCGAGGGAACGGGTGTGAAAATCGGACGGCTCGTTTTCTGCCGTACTCTCTCTGTTCGCTCCATCCGTGGCAGACATACAGGAAGCCGCGAGCCCGTAGATCAGCCCCGTTTACCGCCCGGCCCATTTCTCCCTTCACACGCCCCATATCAAGCTGACAGCTCTCAGCTCCCAGAAACCTGCCTTTAAAAAATGATGCTTTCGCCGAAAGCAAAAGGTGAAATCCAATACAACCTACCCACAGAGCGCCAGAGCGCACACACCTTAAATTATTGATTAGTGAAAAATGGGTTTTAAGGGAATTTGACCCAAAGTGAAAAGGAAATTACTGTTTTTATTGTGTGGTATATCAAATTTGTCAGATTGTTTTGTTTTCGGGTGCCGAGTGTCAGTATTGCACATCAGATATTCACATAATTGTAGACGGCAATACTATGGAGAAAAATAAATGTATTCGACGGGGCAATTGTAAAGTTGCTTTGTGTATAAATTCTATATTAGAAGATGGATGTGTCAAATTTTTTAGAAAAATACACAGTAGTTAAATCTTATTTTTCTTGTCAGTGGAGCTAATAGCCCATCAATTCCACTATGTATGCTGTTCCAGCATTACATCATAAAACTGCAAATAGCCAGGGAGAATTTCCTGTCCTATGTAATATTAATAGATTTCGCATTGCGGACCATTTGTGGCACGTTTAAATATTTAAGCTGATAAATGAAAATGGAAAATGTTCTGGTCTTTGTTCTCGGGCCTTTTTAATTCAAAGCAGAAATGGGAAGCGCGTGTCGGACTCACCTCTGTCAGCACAAAAGACGAATTGTGCATTTTTGAGATGACGATGCCGAGGATGTCGGCGGACTTGACCTGCAATAACCACCACCAAGTCTGGTCCCGGTCCCGGCCCTCCTCCTCGGTCCGCCTCTCCTCTAATCCGGCAGTCGGACTAGAGCACAGCGAGCGCTGAGCCTGGTGATTTGCGGGGCAGATAAATGAGGTGCTCGCCAGTGTGAGTGTGGGGAGAATTTTTATGAAGGAGGAGAAGACCATTCTGATCTTGATAATGCGCGTGACAAAAGATAGGCGTTTAAACTCTTTGGCTGTTTCTCGCTTACTCCATCTCTCTCTCTTTCTGAGCAGGGGCTAAAATAGAACCGCAAAGAGAGAGTGTGGGACCCTGTTTCTGTTCTATGAGGCGCACACACACACACACACACACACACTCCCACACACACACTCCCACACACACACACACTCACACACACACACACACACACACACACACACACACCACACACACTCCCACACACACACACACGTGCGCACACCTATACACACACAAACACACACACACACCTACCTGAGGACATCATCAACTGCCATCTTCAGCCAAAGATATTCTTCCATAGGTGGACAGTCCTGAACAGGTACAACACGTGTGCTTCAATGCTTTTCAAATAGTGTTAGGTCAGAGTGGCGTGTGTATTTACTCATTAGTGTCGAAACCAAACTAAACTATGTGTTTACGTGGTAATAATGTCGATATATCACAGTCTGTTCTCGCAATTTTTATTATTTTTTTTATCAGACCAGCTGCGCTTGTGGTGTAGCTTAGCCACTTTCCCCAGAGTGGAGGCAGGCTTCTGGGCTAATGGCCCACCTACATGTTCAGCAGGGCTTCTCAGGGCTTAATGGGCTAGGAATGAGGCTAACTCTGGCTTTTAAGCTTCACTCCTGGCCTCGCCCATGACGGGGGTTAGCGGTGAGGTCCTCAGACCAGTAATGCTCTCAGCATTGTTTCGTTGGGTCGTTTTTTTTTTACGACGCCATCATAAAGTGTCTCAGTGGGTGGAGCTTTAGCGGTGGCTGAAAACCAATCTTTTTTTTAAATCTTAATGCTCATTTAATTCACTTTTTAATTGTTCACTGAAAGTAGTGTAACGTCCCTGTGGCGCTGTTGAATTTAGAATTTTGGCACTGTAGCTCAGCGGGGCCAAACATTTTAATGCCGTGGTGTTAAACTTGTATAAGGTTGCTTTGACAAGTCATCAATCATTATCTTCCCTAAGCGGTTTCTTAAATGATTGTTCTCCTAAGTACATGACGCACAGCTTTCCTTGCCAAGGAGGTAACTTACATTAGCCCTGATTTTCCAATGAACATTTCAAAATTGAACTGCAGGCAAATGCTCTGTTCAGTGTTAGAGCACAATGAAAGATGAGACGTGTTCTACTTTTATTTTTCTCCTGGGTTGGGGCGGTTGCAAGCTGCAGACTAAACTGAAAAATAATGATTCTTTTGTTTGTAAAAGTACTCTTAGTCTCAAGGCTAACACGGAGGAGCCACATGCTGCGGTGTCCAGACGTGAATATTTCAGATGTGGCACGAATTAAGAGGATAGTTTGAAACCATAATACGGTGCTGTTTTTACATGTTATAGCATGTATGATCATTAAAATTAGCATATGTCTATGTGTGTGTGTGTACTGTATGCATGCATGTGTGTGTGCGCACGTGTATGCATGTGTGCGCGCATGCGTGCACGTGTGTGTACTTTCATAAAGACGTAACACTTTTACAGTCTCAAAACATGGAGCAATAGCAGCATGTATTTATTTATTGAAAGTATTCTTCTAAGTTAAAAAGCGAGGTGATTTTGCATATATGCAACAGCTTATCCTGCATTCCACTGGTGTCATCTGCTACTTGAAGAAACCAGGAGATGGCAGTAGCTCCATTGTGCTTGACGACCAGCCGGCTCCCACCCCCTCTCATTTGTGTCTGTGAAGAGAAAGGCAGCCAAAGGATCAGTGCTAATCAGGAAGGGGTCAAGACACAAATATCCTTGGGACTTTCACAAGTGTCTGCTGCGTCTTCTTAGAGTGAGATTTACAGATTTCGATTTCCCCAGCCCCCCCCCCACTTCAGCCAGGAGTTCTGAAATGGGAAAACCCCTGGAGATTTCTCCCCCTTTCACTCACCACAACATGCCACAGGGGGCTTAATCAAAACAAGTGGCTTCAAGTGGGTGAGAGACACCGGTAACGCTGTCTGGAGCTGTGCAGGGGGGGGGGGACAGATCACATGGATCTCCCAGTCCCCTGAGTGACCGTCTCACCCTCCCGCAAAGCCCAACCTCTCTCCAGCCCTCCACTTCAATTCGACTAACTGATTTCAGCTGAGAGTAGGGGACCCTGGCAGTGAAGTGTGGCTTAGGCAAGGAGGTGTTGGACAACACTGTCGGATTCCCCCACTCATGTCACAGCGATGGGATGTGTCATTTGGACTGTTGTCATATCTGCAGTCGAAATTACACATCTTGTTTATTGGCACGGTGCCTTTACGTGGGGCACTAATGCCCATGTCTGGCCCCCTTGCACCCAGGCTGGCAGCTGATAAATGATGGTGTTAAAAGGTACGGCTCACTGGCTCCACAAATCCGCTTCCTAACCCCAGTCTGTGAATCTTCCAGAGCTGGGTATGAAAGGTAGAGCAAAAGAAAAGAAAACAGCGGTGAGAATGCCAACCGTCTCCCCCGCTCCTCTCTACTTTACGGTCGCTGGCTCCTCGGAAGATCTGCTTCTTAAATTCAGTGTGTGAATTTTCCGAATTCTCCTCTAAATCCCCTGGAGTCAACCGCGGCTCCTCCAAACCACATCCTATGTTTAGTCCACGAAAGACGCTGGCTTTGCTTCCATTCCGTTCGCCGGGCCTGAGGAAGACTGAGTGATCCAGCAAGCACGTCCACCGCGAGTAAAGCCACACAGCGCCACTCAGTACCTTACGCTTCAGCCTCACAAATGGTTCCTTTTTACATCAGAGCAACCAAAACCCTCGACCCTTTTAGAAGTGGTCCTCGACCCAGGTCTGCTGTTATTGTCTTGGTTTTCAACTTAAAATAACCAGCCTAGCCAGAGCCAGGGAATTAATTATGCATATGCAAAAGGTAAACTTTCGCACTTACGTTTGCTCCAAAGACAAAGTGATGGTTCTGTTTAACCCTGTGACAGTTAACATTTCAACCATAAGGTCTTCATCAGAAGTAGCACTGTTCCCTCAGGTCCATTGACATATACTGCACTGTACGCCCTTCAAAAACCATCAGTTTGAATTTTTGCCCATTCCTCCATGTTTCAAGTCTGCCAAGACCAACAGAGAGCATCAGTGGGCAGCAATTTTCATGTCATGCCAGTTATTTTAGGGGATTTAAGGCTGGGTTTTGGCCGGGGCATTCCAGAATACTGACCTTCTTGATTTTAAGCCATTTCTTTGTAGTTTTTGCAGTGTGGTTTGGGTCATTGTGTGCTTGAGACAATAACATTTGCCCTAAACGCCAATCACTTGCGGACTGAAGCAGGTTCTCAAGGATTTGCCTCTATTTTTGGCTCCATCCGTCTTGCCCATGATGGGAACAAGCCTCCCAGTCCCTCCTGCTGGAAAGCAACCCCATGGCATGATGTTGTCACCACCATGCTTGATGGTTGGGATGGTGTTACTTGGGTGATGTTTTGCTCCAAACATAAAACGCTGATCAATATTTTGACCTGAAGGTCTCAGGGTCTGGCATATGGATTATAGCAAACTTCTGGCATGATTTAATGTTTGATTTTCACAGAAGTGGACTCCATCTAGCCTCTCCCATAGAGGTCAAATCTGTGAAGTGTTGAAGAGGTTTTTTTTATCTCTAGATACTTTCTCTCATTTCAGCCAATGAGCTCTGCAGCTCTGTCAGCGTTGCAGTTGGCCTCATGATTGCTTCTCTTACAAATAAGCTTCTGGTCTGGTTGCTTGGTTTAGTAGGACAACCAGATCTCAGTTGTATCTGAGATTTAAAAAAGAATTGTTGCAATGGCCTTAACAGTGCTACTCAAAAAAGGTTTTAAGCATTGCTAATCTTTTAAACTTCTCCAGCTTTTTGCCTCTACAACTTCATCTCAACTTTATGAGGTCACTTTTCTTCATGATATTGTGACTGATGTTTAATGTTTATTTTTAATTTTATTTGTAAATCTGAACACATTAAAATTTTTAATTTCATTTTTAATTTCTGGTTACTTATGACTAGAAAAAAAATCAATTTTTTTTATTTTGTAACAGGAAAATGAGAAACTTTATGAAAGCGCTGTATATTCTGGGAGATTTCATATATACGCAAATTTTATAGTCCTCTTTGGGATTTTCACAGGAAACCAAACTTAATACCCCCTTTCCTACTTCAAACAGATTCCAGGGGAATGTGGTGGGGGTGGAGTGGGGGGGGTTGGGGTGGGGGGTGCCAGTGTCCCTGCCTGCATGGCTTATCTCTGTGCAGGAGGTGGGTGTGATCCAGATTAAGGTAGACCAGATGTATGGATGGGCCTTGGTGAGAAGGTCAAACCAGACGAATAAATAATGGAGAATTCTTTCTTCTCCAAAGAAAAAGCTCAAGTGGAGAAGTTGGCATTCATTTTTTATATCAGGGGTTTCTGAATCATAATAATCCCATCTGTTTGTATAATGAACAATTCAGAATATTCCGAACATACAGTAGATTCCCATAAAACATTTTAATAATTAAACCACTGGAGGAAGTATTATTGATATTATTTTTGAGGCTTGCGCAGTCTTTCCACGGAATCGTTAATGGATTTGTACACTTTTGCTGACCCATGACCGCAGTTGTTTTTGCGCTAGATTATTTTCTCAAAAAGAAATATATACATATTTTTTTTTTAGATATAACAGGGCAGAAGGGGGGTATTGAGAGTCACAGTTAGCCTTTCTACTTCTGCCAGAGCCAGTGTTTATGGAACTGGGTTTGACTGCCTCTCGCCCTCTCTCTCCCCACCGAGAAAAATGTATTACGCATCGTCTCCTCTTTATTGTGTTTTTCTTCATCCCTTTCTCTTTCTGGAACAGTCTGGGGTTTGCCCTCTGTCCTGATTGTTAACTGACAACTGCCCTCCTTTTGTTGAACTGCTCCCTGCTTTTGGACTTTTCCTGGCAATTGTTTCGCGTTTCCTGCACTGAAGGCTTCCGGAATGATCCGGGGTTTGTGGCAGTCTTGGGGTCAGTGTGTTGTTATGACGCTGCATAGCACACACGCCAGTGTTAGTGGCAAAGCTTCATGTCACAGCAGGGTGATAAAGCACAGACACCATGGTGTTAGTGGCAATGCTACATGTCCCCGCACTGTGCTAAAGCAGCAGCACACAGGGAGTAGCCTAATCGAAAGGCTACGGTGAATGCCACTGGTAACTTGGGCACCATTTTGTCAAACCAGGCTCAGGTTTATCAAAAGGATCCTGCCTCATACCCCAAAACATAGTTACCTAACAGTACAGTAAGTCAGAGGCATAGAGTTCACATGAGCTGACCTCTACCAGGCCTTTTGCCCTGTAACTTCCTATTTACATGGTGTGTGGATTCAGTCTGGATTCTAGTCCAGTTCTCTTTCCGATATCTCCACATTTCCCGTTTCACTGGTAGTCTCCAGTCTTCCTGAGAGCTTGATCGATTGTGAATCAGTGCAGCCACAAATTGATTAATTAACCGCTATATTACCCAGTCACCCAGGGCCCTGTACTTACACAATCTCCAAAAGTGCCAAAGACACTTTTACTCGCTGTCTCGTTCCATGAAATTAATGAATGCTTCATTCTTATGGATCTAATTAATAAGCCAAAGACAGATGAGAATCCGTCATGGCCGCTGCCTGGAATACTGTCTCTCAGCAGTTAATCACCTCCCTGTGTGAAGCTGGTGGCCTCCGTCCTCTCTCTGAATCCAGCCTGACAGTCTCTGCTGCCCCTGCACTCTCCTGACAGCCTTACCGTATTGCCTCCTGTATGACTACAGGATAAACATGAGGCCTTTCCTGGTGTGTGAGCATGTCAAATGACAACCCCGTTTCTACAGAGAAAGTAGCCCCTGTCAATATCTATTACATTACATTACATTACATTACAGGCATTTAGCAGACACTCTTATCCAGAGTGACTTACACAACTTTTACATAACATTTACATAGCATCCATTTATACAGCTGGGTATGAAGCAATGCTGGTTAAGCACCTTGCTCAAGGGTACAATGGGTGTCCAACCCAGGAATCGAACCTGCAAGCTTTAGGTTACAAGACCAGTTCATTACCCATTGTACTACACTGCCGCCCGTACGTGTTCATCCCATTAAGGTAGGTGCACATTTCTGGTGACAGACACTGTGAACAGTCTCTCTCATTGTGACACGGCATGTAGCCTTCTGTGTTTAGCACTAGGTGATGAGTCACTTCTGCCCCTGATTGGATGGCAGTCTTCACCACCCCTCCTCCTAGCCAGTGATTACATCTGTCCGTGTGCCACTGCGCATCGCTCAATGTTCCATCCACGTCTGCACCCACAGCCTTTCGGCATCAACCATAAATCAAAGAACAAAGGCCAGCTTTTTCAAAGCCGTTTATTTGACAAAATAACCAAAATGGAGGGAAGATCCTGATGTTTAGCTCCTACACAGCTCAAAATGACAAACTATTTAAAAATAAATAATTGGTTTCTAGACAACATAATACATTGATAACGCATTAAAAACTGTCAACAAAAAATCCACATAAGAAAAAATACAATTATTTTTGAAGGATATTTTATGCACAAACCCACATACACATTATGAGTGAAGTAAAACAAGTCAACCAAAAATATAGATGAAGCTGCCTCATCAATGTCATATGTCAAATATTGCTACTATGGATACTTATAAAGCACCATCCTACTATACACCGCAAAAACTGTTTACAAAATGGTGTAGGGGCTTAAAAAACAAGGCCTGGATTATTATTTAGGCCCCAGATATCACCAATAAGAATGTCAACCTTTTTTTTTTTTGATGAAAATACTAAAACTGGTCTTTATTTTTAAATCAGTGTTAAGAACAAATGTTGATTGAATGCAGACGGTGGAACTGTGGTAGCTGTGGTCATTAGCAACGGCCAGGGAAGTTCAGAAGAGGGCGTCAGCTATGGGACAGAGAAGACCTTTAGCCCCTCCCCTGGACACAAATGATACAGTGGATCGTGTGCAGATTGTAATGTGCCAACATGTGTTAAAGATGCCGTAGGTTTCACATTGAGTGTAACACAAAACATTTATGGTCACGGCAAATATCTACTTACATTTCATAAGAACATGAAAATACTAAATAACAAAACGGGAATAGACTCATTGTACACATCGTACACATATTGTGCACATTGTACAAGGTCTTCTAAAGCAGGCTATCCTCTTAAAACAGCATTTTCCCCCCTCCCTACTGTAGATGTGACAAAACAAAAGTCTCCAAACTGTTTGAGATTTCAAATGAAAATTGCAAGGGAAGCGTGCTATGGTGCAGGGGGTGACGCGTCAGGTCGCTAGCACCTGACGGTGGGGAGGGGTGGTGGTAGGCGGGTGGTCACCCTGGGGCTGGGTGTGGACGGGCTCAGGAACACGCCCAGGCTTGGGGGGCAGGGGAGGGGGTTTGCGCAGGACGACGATCCGGGCGCTGGGTCGGCGGAAGAGGAGGTCACTGAGCTCATCCTCCCCACTCTCCAGAACGCTCACCCCGTTCACCTCCACCAGCCTGGAGCCGAAACAGGGGAAACCACAGGTGTAGGATGACTACAATTCCCATCAAACATTTCACCGCCATCTCATTGAGACTACTCAACTGGCTTTCTCAGTTGATGTGGAGAAGTATCTGGACATGTATGCATCATTTATTTTGAAATCACACATACATTTTTTTTATTGTTACACAGTAGCAAATATAAATCCCAATGTACATGGTGGTTTTTCTATTAAATAATTTTTACAGCATCGTTCTTCTGAACAATCTCATCAGGAGTGCTTTCTTTGAATTTTTGGAACATTATTTTACAAAGCAAGACCTCACCTGTTTAGCATTTTTATTATTATTATTATTATTATTATTTTGTTTTTGGTCGAATTTTGCATTTAAATTTGAAATCTTGGCTTGGAAACCCAAGAAATAGCCTAAGATCTAGCCCAGTTTTAATATTGCCAACGATTTAGCCTAAATCTATTTGGCTAAGCGAACTCTGAGCATAAAACACTTTACTTTTCATTTGCCACTGTACCTGCGCCTGACCGCCTGCATTAATTACAACATTACGCAGTACCGGAGTCGCAGCGCGCTAATTTAGCCGCACGCCGCGAGTCCACTCGAGGAGCAGGAGGACCACTTGACCCGCTCACCGTACAGCTGCTGCTTCTGAAGCCAGAGCAAGGGCGGTCACAGAAAGCAATTCACACAGCGACAGCAAGCCCGTAATGAGCCTGGAGGCTGGCCAGCTACACAAATGCCTGCTTTGTCACCTCAGCTCTAAAGGGTCACTACCAGAAAGCAAATAACCTGAGAGACAATCTGGCTCCCCCTCAAATTGGTACAGTAAAAAGCCACTCTTGCTACACCTACACTAGACCTTTATAAAATAAACTAAAATACAAGGTATTAACTACTCACACAAAGATCTCTCAACAATGACATTACATTTTCAAACAATCCATTTTCAAGCTATATTGCCAGTGTAAGAGTGTAACATTTTGCCTAAAATGAAAAGAAAGAAAAAGAAAAAAATGCTGACACAAATCTTTCCAAAGGCCTCTCAAAGTTAAAATCCATTTCATAACAGATTTTCTTTTATGATGTTTGAAGTACAAAAAATGAAAACGTAAACGTAATACCCTGGCAACAGCGCGGTGGAATAGGACGAGCGCGTGTTATTCTCCGGCTATCTGCTCCCCGCGATCGCGTCAACATCGAGTTTAGCGTTTCAGAACCTTCCTGTTATGCTCCCATCTGATGACGATTGAGAGAGCTGGGAGAACGAGTGGATGGGATTCGAAAGGCCGCGCTTCCTGGCTTCCCGTCGGAAAGGTCCGGAAACAGGTCGGGACAGAGACTCCGCCATGCCTCGTGCCCATGTTTACGGAACCGTGCGGAGAGAGCGCCAGGCCTGGGGTGGCACGGCAGCACACCAGTCTGCCATTCGCAACCGCATGGGAGCTTTTTGAAACTCAGCCTCAATATTTCACTTGGCGAACATATCTGTATAATTGCACATAGGCTGTTAAGGAATAACCACTGTGCAAATGCAATAGTATATTTGTACGGTGTTATATAAGATTCATAAACAAGTCGAGGTAATCAGTTAGGTTGAGGCCTGTCATGGATAAATGCGTGTGTGTGTGTGTGTGGGGGTGTGGGGGTGGGAGTGGGGGTGGGGGGGGGGGGGGGGGGGGTTGGGGGTTAAAATGTGGCAGCTCATGAACCAAGACAAACATTAACCATCGACCTGTGAATTTACATGCGTCATAATCACACAGCAGTAACACTGTAATTACACAGAGGGATTGCATGTTTATTATGAGCTGCTGGGCAGGCAGTTACCTGTCATGCACGCAGAGCTGTGTGTTCTGCGCGGTGACCACCACCAGGCCGGCCTCCTGCGAGAAGCGGGCGGTGAATCCGTAGCCGCCGTCCGCGCGCCGCGTCTCCTGGGTCATCAGCAGCACGGCGGGGCACTGCGGCGAGACCAGCTGGCCCAGAGTCAGACTCTGCCTCTTAGGCTGCTCCTGAAACCGCGTCACACACGCATGCACATATACGCACACACGCATACATGCACACACACACACGCACGTGTGCACACACATACACGTGCACGCACGCACACGCGTGCACAAACACATACATGCGCACACGTGCACACACGCATGCACACACACACACACACACACACACACAGATGTACAGACACATGTGTATGCGCAGTCAGGGACAAATAAATCACAGAATTGAATGGCAAACAAAGTTTGTTCTTGGAATTCATTGTTTTGTTTTTTTTCCAGTGTTAAAATAACACAGCGATAAAACTAAGTGCAAATATTTTCCTGGCAAACAACAACCAGACGTGGATAATTCTCTCCATAGCAATGACTCCAGAGTTTCAGACAAAGCAGACACCATTTTCTTTTTTTGTGCCAGCGAAGCATTTCACAGGGGAGTCTCAAACAGCCTCCTCTTTATGAAAGTAATTGTTTTCACGAAAGGGCAGTGCTGTGGAGAGGCACACAGGCAGGGCTCACAGGGACAGGCCAGGGTCACAGGGACACATGAAAGCGGGGGGTGGCGTGGGGGAGGGGCCAGGTGAGACCCGCCATTTCTCCGAGGGTGCCGCGTAAGCCCGCCGGATTAAAGCTGTCCGTCTGGGCCCGCGCCCGCACCCGAATCCCAGCGCTCCCCTCTGCCCTCCCCCGCGGCGATCCAACGCGCCGCGGCCGGGGAGGGGGGCGGCGGCCCACGTGAGGGGTCACCGCCGGGGCTCCCCCCAAATACATGAAAGGGAAGAGGAGCGCTCCAGATAGTCCTAGCGAAGCTGGAGGAGGGCCTGGGAACCTCTGAGTAAAGCACACCAGTCCTTTCCCAGTCCTTCATTTCCTCCAGTCTGGAAGCCTGCCGTCCAACTCCGTGAACCCTCAGTATACTGGCTGTTTATTCAAGGAAGCTGTTGATTGGCTGGTATGTTGGGTTATGTGAAATAAATGCACGCGTACTGTGATTTAAACTGCCTTTGGATCGCTCGTACTGGTATGCACTGTGATTAGGCCTGTCATCAAATTCCAGATAAGAGTGAGCGAGCAGAGAATGCAATGCATATCGTACATTTACTAATATTTCAACTGGCAAATACATGCCCTGTCAAATATCATAATCATAGAAGGGGTAAGGACACACTGATATTAACTATTAGGAAGAGGCCTAAAATGCAACCCTGTGGGAGTGGCTGTTGGCTAGTGCAAAGACGGTGCAATAAAAGGTTATGGTTTTTGAATGGCCAGTTGTTCATCATTTCCATTAAGGCACAGAATGTTGTCATAATTAATTCTCCTCTTAGCACAGATGCAGCTAGCGCCCATGTTCTCAGGGAGTCAACAGCCCCTCGGTCAGTAGAGGAAAAACATGTTTCCAGGGTAACCATGGAGAAGAGGGCGTCAGCAGTGATGTCATAATGGACCCACTGTCATGCACAGCGACGGGGTTGGCCAGCTCAGGGCTGCCCTTTATGATGCGATGCATCAGCAGAAACAGGAGCCACTCACTGCAGTTCCACTCGTTAGCCAAAAACCAAGCCGCAGCCACCCAGCCCGAACCACATCCTTGCCAGATCTCCACCGCGCCAACGAGCACCAGAAAGTCGTGCTGTAATGAAGACTGCAGGCAGCTCGTACTCCTCCACGAGCGGCCTGGTTTAGGTCTGCCACAGGACCAGAACCAGGCCATTCCTACGAAGCACGTCTGCCTCCAGAGATCAGGGTGGAGAAAGTGCAGTACGATGGGACCCTTTTTTGTCTGACCCTTTTAACCGGCGAACCTGAACCCATCAGAACTGAAAATAAGAGGGTGTACAGGAGAGGAATTCCTGCAGCATCTTATAAATCTGAAAGCTCCACTTAGATCCATTTCCTCCAGTCTCCAGTTGCCTCAGCCCCTCCCCCTCCTCTCCAGCTCCTCCCTCCCCCCGCCTCTCCGCTTCGAGCGTAAGCCGTCACCCACACTGTCTAGCTGCAATAACGCGCCGGGATTACTGAGGCAAATCGACGCTTCCTCGCTGTCTGTACTGAGCGCGCTCAGAGGAAAAAAACATCAGCCCGCTCCTTATTAGGCCTGGCCCCCGGAGTTGACCCCTCCATCGGGTCACATGATAAACATCGGCGTCCCGTGCTTTCCCATAAACTCCAACATCTGGAGACGCAGGCGCGACACGGGCTGCCCAAAGCCAGCCCCTCGTCGGGCCGCCCCGGTGCAGACGGGCGGAAGGACAGGGAACAGCCTCGTTTCGCGTCGGACACAGACAGACACGTTCCCACCGGCCCTTTGCCATCATAATTCCAGCCCCAATATAAATGAACTCTGTCACTAAGTCTAGAGAACTATACAGACACCCTCAGAAATAAAGGTACAGTGCAGGTACAATTGTGTTCTTTAAGGAACAAAAGGTACAATAATGTTGGGTACTAGTAAGTACCTTTTATAAGCAAAAAAAAAGGTACAAATGCATTATTAAACCCGTGGCTAGGGGTACAGTTCGATGTACCTATTGGCTACCACCTCAGTGACAAGCCATGTACCTTTTTAGGCACCTTTTCATGCTCTTTTTCTGAGACTGGAAGCCCAGTGAGCACAAGCCCACATCCAGGCAGAATCTGGACATCTAGAGGGGTGGAAATCTCTAGATGTGCTTTGGGCCTGGATCCAGGTCGCCGCTAGCCTCCGCGTACCTTGGCCTGGAACTCCTGCAGTGTAGTCTTGAGTCTGGCCACCTGCCGATTGAGGTGAATGATGGTGATCTCCTCTTTGAATATCTGGCAATCCAGCTTCATCTTATCAAGCAGGTGGACCTCTGGGCGTCTGCAAGGGAAACCACATCTCACGCCAGGGGCAGCGAGGGGAAACACACCCCACATGATGGTCATGTGACAGCTGTGGTCAGCCTAAGTGCATGGTGATCCTTTAATGAGACGTTAAACCACTGCGTTGATCAACTTCACACTGATCTATACACTGCTTCTTGAGAACAGTCTGGGAAGATAATGTGAATATCAGTTGCTTGTAGCATGTCCTTAAAATATAAAAAACAGGGATCAATGCTGCCCATGTTATTGAGACTGAGATGTAGCCTAGCACTACAGTTGCTGGAACTATTATTATTATTATTATTATTATTATTATTATTAATAAGAATAATAATAATAATAATAATAATAATAATAATAATAATAATATTATTAGGGGTCCAATCACTCCAGGTGTAGTAACTATATGCTAATACTCTAAATTGAAATTATCAGTATTACTGGACACGTAAGAACACCACCAACATTTCTGTATGGAGGCCAACAGCTTATGATATTGACTATAGCCAGCATGATCAAAACGTCAGATTCAGCCAATGGACATTAGAGTTCTCAGATAGGCTCACAGTTATTGTCATTGGGACAGTCGATTTGTGGTTTCATTTTTAAGTTGTGCTTGAATAGGGCTAGAAGTTAGCATTTTAAAACTAAACAGATATTTTGTACTCCAAAACTATGCAATAGCAAATATGAACTCTGAAGCTGTAAGCCAGAACAAATAAACGCTCAAATTTTTATTAAATAAAAATAAATTTCTCTTCTGTCTTTTCGAGGAAATATTTTCACAAAATATTTTATCTAGGCATGGCTACTCTGTGACATGCTGTGTGACAATCTTTCACGTATTTAATGCCAATTTATGTGAACTATTATTTTTTCATTAGAATATCGATGTGAACTCACCTTGGACAACTAACAACATATTTTTCTCCTGTGTGAAAAGCTCATAAAATTGCTTTTGCCCCAAAGTAATATAATATTAGGTTAGGTCTTAGGAACTTAGGTCGCCGAATGTCTTGTCTATGCTAATTCAACTAACTCTAATTGTTTGATGAGCAATGCTTTTTCATATTTGGGGTGTTGCACGAAAATAGATATTGACATTTGAAGGTCAAATAAATTCACTCTAAAGGAAGCATAGCATTTACAACAACACTTCTGGGATGAAACTCAACATTTCAAGCTCAACTGTGTTATTACAGAAAGCGACAGCACCTGTTATTATTTGCCCACGCATCGACACAGAAAAATAACATGAAGGCTCTTTAGTGAGGGGAGAGATGTGGATAAGGCCTTATCATTGGCTGCTTTCTGGATATGAGTCATAATGCTGAAGAATGTTTTCTTTTTTTATCAATACAAAAGTGTATGTTTGCCAGATAACCAAACATAGGGAAGCCGTATTTGGACATTGGAATTGTTTGGCGAGTAGCACGCAGTTGAAGGATTTGATCTCCTACATGTTTATCTAACCACAAGATCTTGTCTCTGACAAGAAGCCCTTGCGCAAACAGGTCAGGACGCACTTTGTCAAAATCTGTCAAAGTGTCAAAACTTGTATTCCTATTTTCGCTTGATAAGACAGGATACCAATTTTGCCGCTGACAGCTTCTAGCTCAGCGCCTTCGTGGCCGATGCTGAAAGTCAGGAAAACAAGATAGTTGGCTGATTTATGTGACAAAGATATCTCACTAATGTATACTTAGTGACCGCAGAAGCGGCCTGTTCTAATGTTAGCGTCTTAGTTTCCACAAGTGGGTAATTTATCCTGTGTCACGTGCTCTGACTTGCATTGTAAATCTTGTCATTATAATAACATAGGACTTTTTTTTAAATGCAGCTTCCCTTTTGAACAAGCTTGAACAAGGCTGGGAAATAATACTTCTTGAAATACCACTTTGCCAAAGGGTTTGGTCTTTTTTTTTTTTTTTTTTTTTTTTTTCGGCAAGGTGTACTGTACTGTATTTTAGAGGGCGCCAACTCTTAACGACCCTAACCTCCATGAAAGCGCGGAGTCTGACTGGGATGGGCGTGGGCGTGGGCGTGCGTGCGGTGCATTTTGAGCGTGCGCCGTGCCAGCGAGGCTACCTGTCCTTGCGCGTCTCTAAGCTGCTCAGCCTGTCCTGGGCGGCCTGCACGCTCTGCTGTCTCTCCTGGAGCCTGCTCTGGACCAGCTCCAGCTGGGCCTCCACCTCGCTGGGGCCCGCGGCGTCCGGGCCCGGCTCGCTCTCCATGTTCCTCAGCTCCCCACAGAAGGACACCAGGCTCTGGTGGAGCTCCTGGACCTTTGGGAAGAGAGTCCATGTTAGCAGGATAGTAAAATTTGGCATAGGGCAATAAAAAACTTACTGTATATTTTTGTTCCTACATACAAAGCACTAGTATAAATATTCATAAGCTCTTATGTCAACTAACATTAACTGCTTTAGGTTATTGTTATGTCCCAATTGCTGTCACAAGTGACGTTACCACATAGATCAGGATGTCATGGTACTTATGATGAGGTTTTGTATATTGGTGACAGCACAGCTTGTGACAGTTTATACAGGCTGGCACAAGTACTAAAACATACTTATGCTGTGCTTAGGATTACAGTGCAGTTGTACCTGGTGAATGACATTTTGAAGTGAGTCCACATGTTGGTTTAGCTCTCGGATCTTCTCCTCTTTGGTCCTGTGGTTACCCTGCAGGTTTTTGATGGGAAGCATTTATTTTTGGGTGACAGATGTCTTGGTTCCCCTGGGTGGTGTTGGCAAAACACACTGTGGTTTTTATCAGAAACATGCAGTTAGCAGCTAAACAGTGGATAGTACCTCCAATCATTGTAGAGTAATGATAGCTTCTCATATTTTCTCACTCTATAGTCACTATGACACATGAAGGTAGAGGGTGGATTCAAGCTGTAGTCCATCCATCCATCCATCATCTATGCCCGCTTATTCTGGGCTGGGTCATGGGGTGGGGGAGGGGGGTGGTGGAGCCTATCCCAGCGTGTATTGGGCGAGAGGCCGGATTCCTGGACAGGAATGCACTCCGCCGCCAGTCTATCGCAGGGCTCACACACCATTCACTCACACACTCTTACCTATGGGCAATTTAGAGTCTCCAGTTAGCCTACCTGCATGTCTTTAGACTGTGGGAGGGAAACGTGGCGCTGTCATAGGATGCCACCTTTGCAACAAGAGCTGCTCCACTAGTGCTGCCCCAGTCAACTGTAAGTGCTGTTATTGTGTTATAAGTGGCAACGTACAGGAGCAGCAACAGAGTGGTAGCCACAAAGCAGTAGGCCGCACAAGCTCACAAAACAGGGCCTCAGAGTGTTGAAGCGTGCAAAAATCATCTGTCCTTGATCGCAGCACTCACTACAGAGTTCCAAACTATATCTGGAAATAACATTAATGCAAGAACTTTTTGTCAAGAGCTTCATGAAATGGGTTTTCATAGCCGAGCAGCCATGCGCAATGCCAGGCGTCGGCTGGAGTGCTATAAAGCACACCGCCGTTGGACTCTGGAGCAGTGGAAATGCATTCTCTGGAGTGATTAATCATGCTTCACCATCTGGCAGTCTGACGGACAAATCTGGGTTTGGCAAAATGCAGAGTGCCAACTGTACTGGCCCGAATAGTGCCAACTGTAAAGTGTGGTGAAGGAGAAATAATGCTCTGGGGCTGTTTTTCATGGTTTGGGCTAGGCCCCTAGGTTCCAGTGAAGGGAAATTTTAATGCTACAGCATACAATGACAGGCTGGGGAAGGCCCTTTCCTGTTTCAGCATTACAGTGCCTCTGTGCACTAAGCAAAGTCCGTAAAAGAAAGGATTTGCTGGGTTTGGTGGGGAAGAATTTGACTGGCCTGCACAGAGCCCTGACCTCTACCCCATCAAACACCATTGGGATGAGTTGGAATGCCAGCTGCAAGCCATGGCTTACTGTACGTCCAACATCTTCCAAATGGATGCGAATCCCCACAGCCATGTTCCAAAATATACTGGAAAGCCTTCCCAGAAGAGTGGAGGCTGTTACAGCAGCAAGATGTTACACATTGAACTCCATATTAATGACCATGGTTTTGGAATGAAGTACATATGGGTGTGATGTGCAGGTGTTCACATACTTTTGGAAATGTGGTGTATTCAATGTCAATCAACTGCCCTAATCATCCAGATAATCATTTAAGATTGGTATCGATTTTGTAAAAAACTATTTAGCAAAACATTGAATATGCTGCTCCAGGGTTGCATGCTGTGATGTTGCTCAGAAATCGGTCTTTTTTTCACCCAGCGTTCTATATCGCTATAGCAACGCATCGGCTTCCATCTGTGTAGAATGCATGCGGCAATAACGGTTTAGAAAAGCTGGTCAGCTGTTTGTGACACTAGCAGCACAAAAATGGCAAACGGTGCATATTTGGCATGACAGAACCATAACACTAACTGTAAATGAATGAAATAAAGGACACGGGGTGTGCAAACAGTTAGCCTAATTTCTACAATTAACATGCCCAGCCAAAATTATTTTGGTCCAATAATCCAAAAATTGAAATCCGGGTGCCGCTACTGTGGAGGAGGCTCGTTAGTTTGTGGATTGCACCTAGAAAAGCCCATCCCTGGCTACATGGTGACTCACTGAATTATCAGCTGGCTGGCTCATGCTGCAGCCTGCTGAATCGGTTTACGTTGTAGTCTTCGTGTGTTCTTTTACTTTCTCTAGTTGTTTGTGTCGTGTGTGTTACAGAGGACAGGCAGCATTTGTTTTCTTTTAGCTTTTTCATGCAGGATTTGGTCATTCACACAGAAAACTAAAATATCCTATAACATGCAGCATGTTCACCTGTATGTTTGGTGATCTTCAGTTATTTTGTACTGACACTTGTGTTTTTGTGTAGTGAAATGTCTGGGGATTTTTGGTCACTTGACAAAGTGGCACACTTGAGCTTTTTACTAGACTTTAAGGACAGGTTGTGCGGGCTATTGCCAATAATTTTATTTTATTTTTTGTATGTTTCCCGGGTGTGTGTAGTATGAGTGTGTAGTAAAATGGGAAGATGAAACATTTGTTTGTGAATATGCTCAGAAAATTAGGTGACAGTTCATATTTTACCTTTTTAAGCAAGTTTAGCTCCAGCAGTCTCTTTTCTGAGCCGAGCAGATCCCCAATCTGTTGGTCGAATGAGAGTTCAGCCAACGGCCCTGCAAAAAAAAAAGAGTCCGTTAATTTCAGCCAACTCAAAATGGTTCAGATTTGAACACGGTCACTTTTTATCTAAAGCGCATTTTGAAAGCCTTCTTGTGTAAGTCCCATCATATATGTGCATCATCATAACATTTAAACATTTCCAAAGACGCGCATCTTTATCAAGATATTTAGAAATCCACTTCTTTTAAATTGTTCAGAAGCCAGTGTACAAGAGCATTCGGAGGGTTGACCTTATGTCAGTAACTTCAAGTTCAGTGACTTGTTCACAGTCCGTTTTACAGAACATGCTACTGTGCGTCATTCCGCATTGAGCAGGATACATGCAGTTAGCGGTGCATGCGCCGACGCGTCTTTAGGGAACGCCAGCTTTGTAAGAGAAGCGCAAAGTTGTTAAAAACGGAAATGTTTCACCCGAAGCCCAAATCTACAGTTACCCAGTTTGCTCCTGAGGCTGAAGAGCTCTCTGCTGTCTGTCACTCCCAGTGTTTTCAGGCAGGACTCCATTACTTTCCCCACGGTGGTGTCCTTAGGCGTTCTCAGGTGAACTATCTGCTCCAGAGCTGAAACCCAAGCCCACCCGGGCCGTGTTTTACGCGCGTTTTACATTCGAGCGTGATTTTCCATAGTTCTTGCGGACTGTGACCTTTTGTTGCCACGTCTAATTATTATTATCCCAGCGTGATGTCTAATCCACCAGGCTTGGTTATAATGTCCTGTAGCAGCCTAAAATAACAAGCAGGCCAATAAAAATAACCTAATTTAATTACTGAGAGACTGTGACAAATTTTGTTTTGACTCAATAGTGATGAGAAGCTAGCATCTGATACAAACTAAATGTGATGTCTTTGATGTCTTAAAGGCACTGTATTGTAAAAGTGCAGCCTTACCGTGTATGGTTATCTCTACCAGGTGAGAGCTCCTCTGTATGGTGGAAAGTCGGCTCCTGTCTCTTTGAGGGGAAAGATAACGGAGTTTCAAGCAACTTTGCATGAATAAGCAAATTAAATTAATAAAACAAATTTAACCTGAGCTCCAAAACCTTGTCCTTCACATAATTCGTAATAACGTAATAATTCAAAAACCACACTTCAGTAGAATAAATATGTTCAAAGTTTTAGCCACAGGCCAAATCTGTAGAGAATGGTGCCTTTGATCAAGCTTCCTAATGACATAGAATGACAAAGTATAGGTCAGTTCTAGATTCTTTTCTGTTGAATACAAATAAAAATAATTGTATCTGTTATCAGCTATTTTTAGACTACCTAAAAGCTCAGTAGAAAATGTGCTTGCGTGCTATGGTAAAAACAAAATTGAGTAATTTAAAATAGCTGCAAATATTGCATTCTGAAGGTATTTTGTGAAGTACTGAATTTATTTTGTCTGGAAAAAATCCATGTATGGTACAGCTCAAGTGTTATTTTTAGAAGCAGCACAAATATTATTTTTAAAATTATTTTAAAAGCAGTGCTGGAAAGCACTCAAGAAACTTCGTACAAGTCAGCAGTCATGGTATTATTACTTGAACTTCCTTGCTATTTGGCGTTGTCAGCTCTTTCAGAATTTTCTTTTTATTTATTTGTTTATTTCACGTAAAATTGAACTAAAATTGGGACATCCGCGAGGGAGTGTCACCTGAACTTAAAGGAGGAACGAGAAGAGCTGGCGCAGTTGACGTGAGGGGAGGATTTGGATTTGCTCATAGAGACTAAAGCAGCAGTGAATTTCTCAACATTGTGGGGACCAATGGATTCTGCAAAACAAAAACACACACACACACACACACTCGCGTATTAGAAAATATTTTACATTTGATCACCAGACCTTCACCTTCAGTGTTAATGGTTTTAGTAAAACACTGAAGTGCTCCAGTAAATTGTTTTATTACTCTTTTTTGAGTCAAGGGCAGATTATACAAAGTAAAATGGTGGAAAATCAGTAAGAAATGAATGCTTGCAACATTTCCATACATTTTGAAATCTAAATGCGTATTAAACTGTCTGTATTCATTACAGAAATCATGTGAAAATAGTAATGGAAAAGTATATTTTTGCGGTGGTGTAACATAATTGTTCCGGAGCTAGGCTTTGAGCACCTTTGAGCAAGATGCGTAGTTTTAATTGCTTCAGTAAATATCCAGCTGTATAAAATTTTATATATTTTATTAAAAGTTTAAACAAGGCTCGCCTCATAATTTTATTCTGTGCTATGATTTTATTTGTATCTGTTCAGACGGTGTAGCTAGTGTGTTTACATCATGTTTCAAGAGAATGGCTTGTGTTCATAAATTACAGCTTGATTTTGAGAGACATTTGGAGAATGTTCATGTACTGATGTAAGTAAAAATTCCCATGTGGTTTGCACCATCATTTATAAGTCAGAGGAGCACATTAGCTGCAATTACAAGTGATGATATGTTAGAATGTAAGCAGTGTAAGGAGGAAAAGAGTGTCAGCTAAATGTATGTTGGGAGCTACCATAAATATCTGTGTTTGTAACAATTTGCAGCTAATACTGAATGCTTTAACAAAATTAGGTGGTTGGGGGTCATGTTACCCAGTAGGGTGTCCAGTTTTTCTGTGGTGCTGTCTGGGGGATGGAGTTCCTTATAGATCGCTGAGAGCAGCAGTTCTCTCTCCTCCAGAGCCGACACGTGAAGGACCTCCAGGATATTGGGGTCAACGGTTGCAATATGGGACCCGCACAGATTGGCTCCTGTGAAACACAATGGAAAAATGTTCTTGGAGCTTTGTGGAAAAAAAAAAAGAAAAGAAATTGTGATTGCATAGGTAGTGATTCACCTACAAACCACTATAAAGAATAAGCTTTATAAACCTTTCTGACAAGAATTTTCTTTTAACACTAGGAGCGCCGGACCATTTCCTGGCATTCAAATAACTTTTCGCGCGGCCAAGGGTCAAAAGACACATTAGCCTTCAAACTGGAAATATTCGCATTGTTCGCTAGATGGCGCTTATTAGACAGGAGCTGACAAAGGTTGCCAGCCCATTGTCCTAATGAAATATTTGCGAGATTTTAGACTGTCAGAGTATCAGAGTAAGTTATGTTTTAGTTACGGCTCGGCATTCTAGTCAACACATTGTTGCAATATAAATGTATTTAGAATAAACAGTATGTCTGTATGAAAAGCTAACAATAAACAGATTGTAGGGAGGTCAAACCTGTTTTTCAAAAAACAAATTTGACAGTTTATTCTTCATGCATAATATCATAAATGCTAATAATCAAATTGGCTAACAACATATAAATCGCCAATTTGCTAAAATTAGCCGCTTCCCTCCGCATGTGATCACTGATCGCTGTCGTTGGAGGGAAACGCATTATCACCCGTGCGAATTTTAGGGTCGGGTTTTCTGTTTTATAAAAATACATGTAAAAAATATTGTCGTTCAAACGAGTTTTTTTCCGGTGACCAGAAAACATGTAGGCTAGGCTACACTGGCAAGCAGGTCATAGCTGGCTGTGACTATTCGACTGGGGATTCGAAATCCAAAGTCTCTTATTCATCGTAGACTAATTACAAAAAACACCCATTCGTAACACTGAATAATACCGCACTGTACATAAGACCATAGCAAATATATACATGCAAGAATTCTGTTGTTCAAACGAGTTTTTTCCGGTGACCAGAAAACATGTAGGCTATACAGGCAAGCAGGTCATAGCCTAGCTAGCTGTGACTATTCGACTGGGGATTCGAAATCCAAAGAAGTCTCTTGTTCATCGTAATTACAAAAAACACCCATTCGTAACACTGAATAATACCGCACTGTACATAAGACCTTAGCAACCAAGTGGAATTTCAAAACTGATTATCGCTTCAGCGCACACACAAAGTCAAATTGAGATAGCAACAAAGTAAAAAGACGAGACACCTGTCTTCAGTAATTTGCTTTATTAGATCAAAAAGCATACAGCACATTGTTAGGAAGTTGAAACGATTTTGAAAATATAACGTTAGCTAAATATATAGCTAGCAAGTTGAATTATTTAGAATCACCCCGCAAATCAATAAATAAAAAATCTATATAAAACATTAGCAATAGAGCTGCTGGTAATGCGGTAACGCCGTCAGCATTCAAGACAGAGCTTGGGTTGCATTTTTGTACATTTGCCGCAGACAAGTCGTTTACACTTGTCACAGATATCACAAGTTTTGTTCCCTCCACATCTGGATACCTGGCAGCGTTTTCTTTTTAGTGACCGCTCTCGCTGTGGTGTGTTGGGGGTTTCTGGACTGCAGAGGGGCGCTAGGACGGTACGCCGCGGAGCTGCCTTTGCGGTCATGTGATTTGCACGCAACTCCTTGGCCAACTCAAGAATAAATCTTCTCCGACTAATTGTTTTGTTCATGCATTGCGTGTACAAAACATGGGCGTTGATTGCAGCCAGATCCAAAATGTTGTAAAAAACGGCAACTGGCCAACGACGACTGCCCCCCTTGACCGAATACAGCCGTGCCATCTGGTCCAAAACATCCACTCCCATTTTTGTTGCGTTGTAATGGGCGATGGTTTCTGGCAGTTTTTTGGCATCAGTGTCGATCGATGAGAGATGATAACGAAACGATCGCAATATTTTAAATATTTTAAAAGAATATAAATAATGATACATTTATTCCTGGTTATTTGACGTGATTCTTGCTTGGGCTGTCAATCCTATGATAGTGTAAGAAAATTGTTCATTACATGTGCCGATCATTAGTAACATTAGTGGTAGCGACCTGTTTCTCCCGATTGGTAACTGTAAATGTATTGCTGAAAGTGGAATAGTAATTATGTGGGCAATTAGTTTCATAAACTCCATAAACCCTATCAATGATTGCGTGGACATGGTAAAGCACAGAGACGCCTATATTCCCACGCAACGCATCCCGATAGTTTATGCATGTGCTGTTGCATCTACGCAGACAGCGTGAGCAGTCTTCTAACACAGTTCCTAACGTGCAAGGCTCTAATTTTTGAATATGAAACAAGGTCCGAACCTATTATGACTATAAATAAGTAAAACTTAAAAAACAAGTAAAAGTGTGACACTTGTATCTTTGTTTTGGGCATTTCTCTTTTTACTACTCAGTAGGCCTAAAAGGCCTACTCATGATAATAGCTTCAAAAAAACTACCAGCTATTCACGCACGATCGTTCACGCTCATCCATTGAATCGTCCCTCACCCCTCCCCCAGCACCAGAATACTGAATTCTTTAGATGCCTTTAGCGAAACCAGAGCTGATAGTTTTTTCTCTATGGCCCCGAGTCAAACCCAGTAGGTGTGAATGTTCAGCTTCGCAGAGGGGTGTGATTTTCTTCCTCTTCACGACACCAGTGATGGCGATTGGAGACTTCACCTCAATAGACCTAACTTATATTTTCAAAACCTACATTTTCAACTGTGAAAACAATATTTAAAAATTTCCATTCAATCTATGGATAAGCAAATGTATTTATTGATATCAAATCAATAAACAAGAAAATCAATATAAAACATTAGTAGGCTAAATGTTAATAGTAAACATAAAACATCAGTAATAACAAGCCCAAATCCGCAATAGCTGCGACCGCGCATGCATCCACAGGAGGACACTTTTGTGGACCAACTGACCAACAAACTAAAGAGCTGCTGGTCGCCTATATGCCGCGGAGTTTGTAAGCTTAGCTGCCTTTGCCATCATGTGATTTGACATTGCAAGTTCGGTCGATGGCACATTGCTCAAGATGCCGTCTCATCTTTATACGTGCATGCATGAATATGTGCTTTCGTTTCTAAGTAAGTGAAAAATTACGGTCAGCATAACCATGCTGTGCCATGCTTCGCTAAAGCATCTGAAGTTTTCTGTGTTCTCGGGTGGGGGAGGGGTGAGCGTTGAATGTCCCATACAGATCAGTGGTCTTACCCTTACCCTTAGATTGACATGTGAATGTCCCACTTGAGAATGGTTCACTTATGCCACGTGTGAATGTTTGAAAGTTGATATCTCTCCAGGGAGAGGTAAAATGTTCTATTTGTCCGGCACATAATATTATTATGTTATGTTAGCCTACTCAAAAATAATACAAGTATTTTGCTTAGCCGTAATTAGTTACGCTACAAAGTATGCCTTGTATTACTTTTAGTTACGCAACAATCTCTCGCTCTTGCTTATACTTTTTTCTACATTTTTATTCTTTTTTTTCTATTTAGTTTACTGTTTTTAAAAAAAGATTTTTATTACTAGTTTACTCAACGGAATAACAGCATACACCACACGAACACATCACAAGACACTTCACGTTTGAGAAATCATTTTTGATTGTAGGCTATGTAATAGTTACATTTATTGTTCTCTCAAGTAGCCTAAAGGTTAATACTATGTTTTTAAAAAATTGTGGAGTTATACATAATAGCAACTGCAAAGCCTAGCCTAACCGGACATCGTGTCACCACTCGCGTGCTTCCACAATGATTTTTTCCCCCCAAAACCTTTACTCCCTGAAACGAATGTCCCCTATTTCCTGGTCCCTCAAAAGCCAAATGTGTCACGTCACATTTTTACCTCACAGAAAATAGGATATGATACAGCTATAATTTTTTTTAGCATATTTTGTGTGTGTGTGTGTGTGTGTGTGTGTGTGTGTGTGTGTGTGTGTGTGTATACATCAACGAGCAAGGTATGCTTGATCAGAACTCACAGAAAGTCCACTGATAACAAGTGCACTAAATAAACGTAATCCGTCTGGGATAAATGCATAGGAAATTTGCCGAGGGAACCGATGGCAGAAGAAACGTCCGAGTTGGTGTACAAAAAGACGTCTTCACTGAAACACTCTATAAATAAACTAATTAACAGCCGAAACAAACCATGACTAACTATAAACTAACAAACTACGCTATGATTCAAATATATTTTTATCATGCTGTATTGTAGTGGTTTCTTTATTTTTGATTGTTTTTGCAATAGTGTTACAGTTTGTAGTCCTAAAACCCGGAAGTAAGTTGGCATTGGGTTCTCATCAGATTTCTCCCGTGGGGATTTAGTTTTCTGCCGAAAGTAAGGTTTGTGGTGAACGTAAGCCTAAATGAGCTTCACGATTGTTTGTCAACCGTGGATTTCTAAGCTGTCATGTGCTTTTGAAAAGTAGGCTAAGTTTCTATATTGAAACTACAAGAGCGGTCACATTTTTGCAATAACCACTCTTGTTTTACTAGCTCGCATGCACGCTGAGCGTCGAACGCTAAGCGTGAGTGAGCGGCGAACCCATAGAACTCGTAAAACAAAACGTGAAACTGTTTTAGGCATAAATTAACCATAGGTCTTATTTTCGGAAGAAAACTAAATCCCTATTGGAAAAATGCATTGGCAATCTGCCGAGGGAACCCATGGCGGAAGAAACGTCCGGGTTGGCCTACAAAAAGACGTATTCACTGTAATATTCTATGAATAAACAAATTAACAGCCGAAACAAATAGCGCTTCGAATATATTTTTATCTTGTTATATTGTAGTCGTTTCTTTAGCTTAGATTTAGTTTTTTCAATATCATACGCAGCATTGTTGTTGTACGTGAACGTGTCGCATGCAGCCATTGTGCACGAGAATGATAATGCATAAAATTGAAAAAAAAAAAATTGTTTATGCATTTGAAGACGGATCAATTTTATTTTAACCCTTATTTAGAAATTTCCAGTTGTATAATAACTGTAAAAATAAAATGTAGGGCTATGATTTCAGAACACAAGGGAAAGGCATAGGCATAAACAAATGATCACAAAACGAACGCAATAGCCTATAAAAATATTTTTTAAGATCACATATTTAAAACATTATATAATGTATTATTCAAAATAAACATAAACAAATATTTCTAATAACAAAATAAATAAAACATTCGTACAAATATAAATGCGTGTCCACCGCGATGAAAAGTATATCCTTGCGCCTCCTGGTGTGGTGAAGGAAAACTGACTCCTTAGTCTGAAGACGGCCGTAATTTAACAACACTGTTATAACACACACGGAAGTGAAATAAGGTGCTTTTAACATTTTCCAAACGGGACTTTGACATTCCTACTACGCTGGTACGTAAAGAACAAATATTTAGGAAAAGTCAGTGAATGCGGATGATGTAGCTTGCTAGTAACTAAATGAAAAAAATCCTAAACTCCGAAATATCTCAGTGACAGGTCAAATGACCTGTCACAGCGCTCCTAGTGTTAACCTGCCGAAGTGTTTTAAAATAAGGACAACCATCCTTCCATCCATTTTCTTTAACTGTTTACTCCCGGTCAGGGTCACGCAGGGGCTGGAGCCTGTCCCAGCATGCAGTGGGGGAGAGGCAGAAATGAACTCTGGGCAGGTCGCCAATCCATCGCAGGGCCAACACACTCACACACTCAGACCTACAGGCAATTTAGAGTCTCCAATTAGCCTGCTACATGTTTTTGTACTGTGGGAGGAGTGGACATACAAATGGACACGGGGAGAACAAGCCAACTCCACACAGAGAAGCCCTCAGCCAGGATTTAAACTCAGTACCTTCTTACTGCGAGGCGACAGTAATGTTCACTGCACCACCATACCGCCCACAAAATAAGGAGAACACATTATCACATATGACGTTTACACTTCATCACCACAAAAGATCGTTTTGCTGTAGAAAACCCAAAGGTTCATTTGACTGGACAGAAACCGTTGTCTCCATTTCGTACAACGAAGTGAGAAAAAAGAGCTGCTGGTTCCAGTTAGAGACAACTGCCTTTATGCTTAGCGTGTATCAGATCCATACAACCACTTTCCTTCAACAGCCTGTGCAGTTTCCATCTATATAGCCTAATGAAATGCGTGCAAGCACTAAAAATGAGTTTTAATATCTGCCCAATTATATTTTTATTACTTCAAGGAACCGAAGGTAGTAAGTCTGTATATCCTCCTTAGCAAAGGCCCAGAAAGATGTACGTTTCCCCGCCTGTGCATTTTCTGCTATTACAGTTAATTTTTACTAAGGAATCGATGGCTCACTCTCCTAGACCTACTATGTAGCTTTTGATTTTCAGAGCACTCAATTATTCACTTTTTCAGTGTTTGCTTCTAAGCACTAACTATGTCTGTACCACACTGGCTTTTCTCTTTGCAGTTTAAGAGATCATTCACAACAGATGAAAAAAAAAATAGCAGAGATAAAAAAGCAACAGCTGTGAGTGGATGAAGACTTGAGACAGCGTTTTGTATAAAAATGTGTGTGGGGGTGGCCTGACAGGGCCTGCTGCCTCACCTCTGATGAAAGGAAGGCATTTCTGCAGTCCAATGCTGGCAAACCATCGACAGACCCCCTCTGTGTCCAGCTCCACCAAAGGCTTGGCACGATCTCCCCCTGAGTGCTGCACACACACACGCACGCACACACACGCGCAAACACACACACACACAGACACACGCACACATGCCCGCACACACACGCACGCACACACAAACACGCACGCACACACACCACACACACACACAAACACACACGCACATGCCCACAGACACACACGCACACACACACACACACACACACACACACACAAACACACACGCACATGCCCACAGACACACACGCACACACACACACACACACACAAACACACACGCACATGCCCACAGACACACACGCACACACGCATACACACACAAACACGCACGCACACACACACACAAACACACACGCACATGCCCACAGACACACACGCACACACACACATACACTTTTCATTTTTCCTGATGCGGAATGACTTAGGAATGCACTGTAAGTGTCTTTGTGCATGTGTGTGCGTGTGCGTCTGAGTGTGTATATATAATTGTGTGTAAACGTTTAAATACTGTTTTGAAGAAATTTGATTACAGGGGAGCTCGGTTTTCTTAAAGATTTCACTTACGCTGAAATTGATCGTAATTGTCTCGAACTCCTGCAACTTCAAGAGGACTCCTTCCTGCCAAATGATCCTTGGCAAGAGGCACTGGGCTACAGGCATCGCTTAATTTAAACTGACGTGCAAATGGACATTCTCCTGACATCCTGACCTTTATCCCTAATCAAACAGCATTTAGCACGCGGCTGCTTTCAGAAAGCAATCCTTCTTATAATGGACAGACTGCGTTACTGTATCTCACTGGGTTACTGGTTGTGTGTTCCCCATTTCAGACATCAAAAGCTAAACAGAACCGTTACCCTGAAGGAAATGAACGCATATATTGCTGAGGAATAAATTATGATCCGATGTGACACCCATTTTGGACATAATGGATGTACAGTAATACAATATCCACTATGGTTCCTGTATTGAACAGGATGTTGTCACAACAGATTTCACCCGAGATCTGCCTTTTCCCTGTTGAACGTACATCACCATGGATACTGACAGTATAATTTCAGCATACAAGAAAACTTGGACAGAAAACCCCTAAGCAGATTTGTGGGATCATTATTCTAAGTAGGTTGGAGTAGTTCAGAAATCTGAACACAACTTTGTTGTTCTTCGCTGGATAATTATGAGATGATAAACTCATAGTTAAGCCTCAGGGGAAGACCCTACTCTGCCTGAGTCTCCGTAGTTTGCCTTTCCTGCGAAGTTTCCGTTCCTGTCCTTGGTTTGAGGGATGTATGAGGCTGAAACAGAGACAACGCACTATTAAGTTGGAAGGACAGGATCTGACTGCTGCTCCAGTATGGCTGTACAACTGGGATGCACCAAACAAACATAAATATGTGGGCATATACAGGCAGGTTATGGAATATACAGTGCAGAAAGGGCTTTAAACAATAAGAACTACAGTATAAGATCTGCCACAGTGCTGCCCCCCCACCCCCTTACCAACGGTTATCCGTCGTTGCCGCGGCGATCCCTCCTCCTCTGGCATCTCCTCTGACCGTGTGGTCACGGAGTGGTAGGTGTGGCTTCTGGTGACGTTGTCCCCCAGGCTGCACGTCCGAGCAGCTGGTTTCTGAGAGTCATCCAGAGCGAGCTGTTTATGCTCTGTTTAATGTCACCCACTTAAGCATTTCAAACATCAACATGAGCGCCATTCTCAGTGAATAGAGAATGAACGCTCTGGGCCCCAAAATGGGAGAAGCTATTGTACCTCATCACTGACTAACTAAATTGATCCAATCATATTGCCTTTGTTCTGCGATGACAAAAATCTTTTGATTAGCTCTACCCAGTTGGTACTGTAACTGACAGCTCAGTCACGCGTTTTCTGAAGCCTTGCTCGTCTGACATTTATAGATAGTTACTTCAGAACCCAGACTCTGCCTCATTTTTTGATGCCCTCTGGGAGTAATTGATTCAGTGCATGGTGTTGTGGATGGGCACCGAGATCCCCAAACCCCTTCTTTCCTCAGGCAAAGCACAGAGGGTCAGACTGTTTAAACATGTATGGCTCCTGACTCACCCGAAGTTCCATCTTAGCGTCGAGAGGCAGCAGTCGCAGCTTGGCCTTCAGAAGCTCGTGGTTATTCACATCCTTGTTGTTCAGGTCATCTAAAGGGAGAGGGAAAGAAATCGCAATTCAAACAGAGCCGGTTTTTTCCTTGCTGGCAAAAGCACAGTGATTAAAAAAAACATACCTCCGAACCCCCACCCATCCCGACAGCCTCAAAATGAATTTTAGGGACGGCTTCAGAAAGATTTCCCATGAAGACTTCCCCCCCAGGGGGCTTATGTCTGAGAAGCTAAACATGCTTGAAATTTTTTGACAGATCTGGAAAAGAAACCTAATAAGGAACATCATTATTGGGATTTCTGGTTGGGAATTTTCTGAATGTTTCTGTATGGAAAGAAACACTGCGTGGATCACTGACTCTGACGCTAGCATGGTCTTGGATGTGAAAAGCTTCTTGGTTTCTGTATCAGTTTTGTATTTATCTTTACTAAAAAAGAAAAGCTCATATTCAAGGGAACACCAATGATCAGTGTCCTAATTTTAATATTTCTGATACAGGGTCTAATCATGGGATCATGACATCTAACATGCAGGCTTGCTCACCCATGGTGGGACTGCTAGGTGGCACTTGACATGGCCTTGACTTGATATTGTTGGACTGTCGCTGTTTTTGGCTGCTCGGACATGTTCAGCTCTGATTGGCCGATAAAATAGTTTTGACGCAAACTGCTTTCCCACAGATAGAAAGCCGATAGCTTTCCCACACCATGTTGTCTGAGCTTGAAGTCACTCCATATGTCAGTAGCTGGTGTCCTTTTTTTAGCACAGGCATGCAATGACTAACTTTTATCTGATATAATTATCTATGTATTGATTTCTGATCGTAATGGAATAAATATATTGGTCTGGAAATGTTCTTTATGTCTCTGACAGTGAGAATTTCAAAGCTTGTTGTTCTTAATTGTTATTCCAAATATCAATGGTTTCAACTTTCTGTATTACTCATTGTCAGAGAATGAACTGCTTATGAAGAACTGAGGCGAAAAAAAAGCTTGATAGGCACTTTAAAAGTGTCTATCAAAGCATTAGAACATGTGACTCAGGGCCTACCCAGTTCGCTCATATGCGTACTGCTCTCAATAACCAGTCACGAAACACACAAACAGGGAAATCTGAAAACGAGATAAGTCAAATAAATAAATAAAACTGCCAGTAAATGAAAGGCCTTTCAAACTTGTTTAATTAGCAGAATTCGGTGTCTTTTCCTCTGCCACATGGTTCGCATTTTTGGCTGGATTTCTGAAAGCCCTGTTTGACATCGGGGGGGAATTCGCGGAGCCGGGATCGGATAAGAGCTGTAATTGCTTTAGCTGTGTCAGCTGCGGAATTCTGTCTGCGCTTTACAAGATTCGTCTGTGAACCAGGACTGCGGAGGATGCTTCGCCACGGGCTTCAGAAAAGGCCTTTCACTAGTGACCTCACCTTACGTACTTTAACGTGGTAAAAATACATACGAGTGAAGAAACTTTGTTTTACACAAGGGGTCAGAGTGAGGTTTTTTGTGTGTTTTGTAATTCGTACAGTTATTGGACATTTAAAAAAAAAAAAAAACCCTCACTTTTCTCCTTGCGCATTTCAGCTTCCATCTCATTAGTTGCTTCTCTGTTAAAAGAATAAGCCATCACATTTTTTCACTCTGTGTCATGCTGAGGTAAATAAATAAATAAACACATGGATATTTATGTACCTTTACAATGTATTTTTCGCTTATGATGAGGTTTCTGTTGTGTTTTTCCAGGCAGACAGCCCACTATACCTATGTATCTTTTTCACCTTATTCAGACAGTGGAAAGCAGTGGGCTTTAAAGACATGCATGGGATGGCAGTGCAGAAAGCAATGGTTGGAAATTAAAATTGGAGAAATTCCAATATGGGTCGTGAGTTGCCCCCCTACACACTCCACGGTTCCCCAAAATTGGATTATATTTTCCACTGGATTCATCTGATCATCTTTTTAATTAATAAACGCTTTTAAACAAAGTAACTGGAACAACTGCCATTGTCACAGTTTCGTAACATTAATTAGCAGCACTGATATACTATAATTCTGCTCATTCATTTTTTAAAAATAAATCGATGTAAAATAAAAACTTTGGCCATAAATAATTACTGAAACTCAAACAACAACATGAAACAAATGCAAAATGTGTATACAGAGGTAAATATGAATATGATATGAATATGACAAGCAGGTGCCTCTCTCCCAAGTGCCACACGATTTCATACAGTTTCCCACACTAGTACTTTTGGCCTTTTCCAGTTCCCATACAAAAAAGCGGCAGCGTAAAATGTTTTGATGAAGATTCCCCGCAAAGAGAGCTTTCACTTTTATTTGGTACATGTTGTAGCAGAGACAGGTGGGGGGGTGGGTGGAAGGGTGGAAGGGTGGAAGGGGAAAGATTTTGGCTAGATTTTTGACAGCCCTAATCGCTGTAAGACTGGTGCTGTAGGAATCTGAGGAGTTCCTAAGGGGTTTCAAGGCTAGGGTCTGGGGCAAACCTACCCTGGGTAAATAAAGGTTAAATAAAAATAGAAAAGGGTCTGTGAATGGGGTCCCTGGTGAGGTTTTCATCCAGACTGAAACAATATTTTCCGTATATATTTTAGACTTTTCGATAAAATAAGCCTTGTCTGTTTCTGGCAACATTTTGATCACAATATTCTGAAATGTGGCATATAGCTACATGTCTATATATTGATCCAGGTTACAATGACATCACATCCAAGATTAAGTGTGTCAAAATGGCCGCTGCACTGCGGGCTGTTGTGGTTGTTGGCCTGTTGAATGTTCATTGGAGTGGAGGTTCTCATCCGCAGGGTGCTTGTAGGGGGCCCCAACATATTAAATTTTGAGGAACACGCCCTGAACCAGGGAGGAGAGGGCCAGGGGCGGCCTACAAGCTGCCCGGCGTGGGTGTGTGTGGGTGTGCCTGTGTGCGCGTGTGCGTCCGTCCAGATTACGCCCTGCTCCTTTTTACTAGCCTCATTATCCTCCCTGACGAGGAGGAGAAAAATATGAGAATTGGGCAGCCTCCATCCCCCCCTACCCCGAATGCAGCCTTTGATGTCAGAAAATGAAAGGGGCCAGTGGACCCCTGAACCTGAATGGAGCAGTGTAGCTTCCAAAAGTATTTCCCGTGCTTACAACTGCATCACTACGTAAAAGCCCAATGATACTTTATGCCCTGGCTGTGATGGTTTCTGATGAAGAAATGGTGCATTTTGCACCCAGTGTTACTTTTGTGTAGTGCAGAAGTAAAATATGATTGAGTGTTACTGCTTGCCAATGTGAGTGTATCCTGCTTATTTATATGATTCAATTCACCAGCCTATAACTAAGCAAGGCCTAAGTATATCTCCTTAGGCCAGTGAACTGAATCTCAGTTGCTCAGCAACATTTGAATTCAGTTTGTGATGTCATCACAGACTTAGTAATATGGAGTGTATACGAGCAGCAAGCAGGTGTCAGTCTGGTGGAGGCAGCCAGGGAGGATATGTACTGCTGCACACAATGGGTGCCCTGGAGAGGGTGCTCCACTGGAAGACCCAGCACCATAAAAGGGGACCCAGGCTAGCCAGTCGTGTCTGACTGAACCTGCTTCTCCCTCTCCCCGGACAGGGATAGAATGGAGGGTTCTGTTCATGTGGATCATTGAGTAGAACATGAAGCCAGTCGCTGTCCTCTGTAACATCGGCCAAAGCTCACAAGCCCTGCATCAGTCACAGAATTAATTTAGCACTGTCGAAAAATATATATTACTTGTTATTTTAAAAAGGCTTCTCACCGTTATTTCCGTTGGAGAAATGTTATCTCCCCACATTAATTAACCTGAATGTAGAATACCTAATAGGAAAAGCAGCTCGTAAAAATAATTGCTTGCAGGAATCAAAGAAGGGTGAGAAGAATAGCGAAATATGAAATTAATTATTCGCAGTTAGGTCATTGCAAAATCATTGAAAATTATAGTTATTTTAGAAGAAGAGGTTATGGTTGGCGACACACTAGCAGTACGATGCAGTGAAGAGCCTTTCAGCATCCATATGGGTTACGATAAATATTTTTCTGCTTTAATGATGGATTCTTTCATTACACACCACGTTTGACCCCGAGATCGTGCAAAACTCACCCAAGTTCTGCTCCGTGAACTGTAGCAGATTTATCCCAGTGTTGAAGCTCCCTGTAAAATATACGTATATTTTTAAATCGACCGTTAGTAGAGGCCATGTAGAAGCAAGGGGCTGGGATTTTGCCAGAGCAGTGCTGGTTTAAAGACTCTGTTTTATGGGGCCTCCAAGCCAGGACACCCCACTTTGCCCCGCTTTTGACGACTGGGGACTTACTCTTCCTTGGGTATTCAGGAAGGGGAGGTACTTGAAAGGAGCTCCTCAGGAAGTCTTGCTTAGCCTGCTCCTTGATTGGCTCCTTGGTCGCGTCTTTGATTGGCTCCTTGGTCTGGTCAGGGTAGCCGTGGAAACTGTCTTCAGCGGTGTAGTTGTCCTCTGTGGCGGTGATCGCTGGGGGGCCCTTTGTCACCCCCTCCTCGGGGGGGCCCTCAGGGCCCTCGGGCGGGGGCGACCGCTGGCCGGCGCTGTCCTGGTCCCCCAGGCCCTGGCTGCTCACGCTGTCCTGCTCCCCCAGGCCCTGGCTGCTCACGCTGTCCACGCACTCGCTGCCCGACGTGTGTGCCGCGCTGTCCTCCTCCGAGTTGACGTCGAAGAACTGGTCGTCCTCGATGACGTCAGAGGGCGTGGGCGGGATCAGGTTGATGAGCGGCAGGGTGAGGAGGGCGCCGTCGGTCTCGTCGCCGGGCCCCTCCCCCTCCTCGAAAACTGGGGCGTCGCCCCCCTCCTCCTCCTCCTCCTCCTCCCCCTCCTCCTCCCCGTCGGGAAAGCTCAGCTCGGGCTGAAGGGGCAGAGAAGGGAGGGGCGCGAGTTTCCTCTTCTGCCACGCCCGCTGGCACGCCCGCACCAGGCTGGCCGAGCGGCCCACTGCCGTCCTGACCGCCGCGGGGCCGCCGTCCTCCGTGGGGACGAAGCCGGGGTTGACCGTGCCCAGGTCCTCCACCGTTATCCGCACGCTGCCCCAGTCCTCCTCCTCCTCCCGTTCCCGGCGGGCTTGCGCCCCGCTGGAGGCCGAGGGGGCGGACTGCCTCTCCGCCGGCCGGACGCAGGCGCAGCAGAGCAGCCTCCGGATCAGCCGCGCGCCCCTCCGCCCGCACGCGCCCCGCCCCTCCGTCGCCATGGGCGCCCGCCGACCTCCGAAACACCTGCGCCGGGCGCCCTCGCCAACCCGGGGGCCCCAGAGAGAGGTCCGAGGCGGACGGAAGAGGAAGCGAGCGACTCTGTGGTCTCCGCAGCGGATCCCGGGGTCTAACCGCCGCGCCGTCGGCTGCTGCGCGAGGAGAGGAGCCGCCGCCGCCGCCAGCGCTGAGCGCGTCCCGGGGATGCGTGTTGCCTAGCAGTGAGGCGAGGGATGAGAGAGCGGGACCCTCGCTTCGAGGCGGGCAAAACACTCGAAACGAACGCTGCTTTAATTAAGGGCCTTTCAAATGCAAAGCGGGACGTTGGCTATTGTCTCTTACGCGGATCCCGAAATCAAACCAAGGCGTTGACCTTCTGGAAGGGAAATCGTGTGCGGCAGTTATCAAATAACACGTATGCGCTTTTAAACCCATTCATGAATATTTATAAATGTGCCAATGAATTTGAAAGTTGAATATCTGGTAAACACATAGAGTATCTGTGACGAAGGCTTTTTTTCCCCCCATCTCCATTCCGAACTCGTGCCCTCGTGGTTCTGCCCCGCGAGCGCTCCGAGTGCTCTGACTCATTCGTTTCGGTTGGTCGTGGCGGGACGGGGACCGCCCCTCCTGGCTCGCCCCGACCCGGCGCTTCAACCGGAGAATAATGATTTTGGCGGGTTCTCACGCCTCCCGCGTGCCGCGCAGGCCCGGTCCTGCTCCGCGGCGGGCCAGAGGCGGGCCCCCGCCGTTCGCCGAATCCCCGCCCAATCAACCGCCGCAGGGCTCACAGGGGCGTGATGGGAAACGCTTCACCTTTTTAACCAGAGCAAATGAACCAAAACATTAAATAAATGATGGCTTTCAGCACTGGAATTATTGGCAATGAAAACCGGTAATGGTAATTATTGCCAAAATAAAATAGTATAAAATCAACACAGATAATTAACTACATTATATACTATTATATATACATACATAAAAATGCGGGTGTTATATAATTTCATGCTGATACACCTGCTCAGAGAAATTTTATTTTAGCAGGAAATAATTTTATTTCTCGAAAAAAATGTTTAAAAATTATTGGCACCCCTGTTTTCAGTACTGTGGGTACTCACAAAAATAACAATATTCAGTGGTCTTGTATAGTGATTTTATGAGATTAGCAAACATATTAGGAGGGAAACTCTGACCATTCCTCCATAGAAAATCTTTCTTCAACTCCTTCAGTATGCAATTGTGGACCGCTTCTTGGTTTATCTTGGTTAAATGGGACCAAAATTGAGCTTTTTGATCAGGGGCAACAGTGGTGTCAGGTCCTGCTGCTTGCCAACTGATTTATGAGCCAAATGTGGTGGCAAATGTGAACAACAGATTCAGCTAGAATGTCATTTGCAAAAATGTCTTTTTTCTAGTATTAAAATTTTAACTAAATCACCTTATCATTCTCACTGCCATCTGAGTCCAGTGGTGAATTTGATTATACTTACTTCAGAGAAAATATTGAATATTACAACTTTTTCATTTTGATCCATTTGTGTTTTTACAAAATCTTTTCAGATTTTTTCTGTACAACTATGGTTTCAGAACAGTTTCCCCAACGCTGCATACACATGCAGTATGTTCACTTTTTCCCTGTTAACTCAGCAACAGTTTGATTGTTCCAACATCCATGCCTTGTTATGTTAGTCATAACAAAAAAACGTCCAAGAGGGTCGGAAAAATGCAGACACTTCCTTGGGGAAATTATCCAGAATGATATTTCTGGCATTCAGAAGTTGAACTCCTGACATCTGCTTCTTAGAAGAATGCGCAGTAGATATGAAATGGCTGAAACGTAAATAAATCAATATTCGTCTCTGCGTGACGCTGTCCGTTCTGCAGACGCCGCTGTGGGAGGTGGAACCTGAGCGTACCCTTCCAGTGCATCCCTGTTCCAGGGACCATAGCCCGCGGTGTTAAATGCTGCACTGCATCTCTGTTCCCTCTGTCTGCTCCTGTTCCCTGCGTCTCTGTTCCCTCTCTGTCTGCTCCTGTTCCCTGCGTCTCTGATCCCTCTTTGTCTGCTCCTGTTCCCTGCGTCTCTGTTCCCCCTCTCTGTCTGCTCCTGTTCCCTGCGTCTCTGTTCCCCCTCTCTGTCTGCTCCTGTTCCCTGCGTCTCTTATCCCTCTGTCTGCTCCTGTTCCCTGCGTCTCTGATCCCCCTCTCTGTCTGCTCCTGTTCCCTGTGTCTCTGTTCCCTCTCTGTCTGTTCCTGTTCCCTGCGTCTCTGATCCCTCTTTGTCTGCTCCTGTTCCCTGCGTCTCTGTTCCCTCTCTGTCTGCTCCTGTTCCCTGCGTCTCTGTTCCCTCTCTGTCTGCTCCTGTTCCCTGCATCTCTGTTCCCTCTCTGTCTGCTCCTGTTCCTTGCATCTCTGTTCCCTCTCTGTCTGCTCCTGTTCCCTGCGTCTCTGTTCCCCCTGTCTGCTCCTGTTCCCTGTGTCTCTGTTCCCTCTCTGTCTGCCCCTGTTCCCTGCGTCTCTGTTCCCCCTGTCTGCTCCTGTACACATGCATCGACTGCGCACACACACATGCACACACACACACACACGTATATGCACCACACACACACTCGTATATGTGCACGGTACACATGCACACACACACACGTAACAGATGCATGCACCCACACACACACACACATATATATGCATGATGTACATGCACACACACACACACACACACAAATATGCACCCCACACACACACACACACACCCATGCACCACACAAACACACACACTCAAATATGCACCATACACACACACACACACTCAAATATGCACCATACACACACACACACACTCACACACACACACTCAAATATGCACCATACACACACTCACACACACACACTCAAATATGCACCATACACACACACACACACACACACACAGCTCTCTGAGTCAGCCTGGCACAGCCCTGGCCTCGGTGACCTTTGCTGATCCCGGTTCCTCCAGACGTCCTGCATTCTTCAGGGGAAAATGGAAATGGGAGGACAGGCTGCGCTCGGCCCCAGACAGAGGCCATGTTTCAGGCGCACAGGCTTAAAGCAGCCCCCGTTTCTCACGGAAACAGCCAACGGGGACTCTAAACCCCCTAAACCTTTTAAACTAAAGGTTACCAGACAATCACGAGAGCGGGGCTGCATTTTTTCCCCCCCGCACAGAGAGGCCGCTGTGGCTCCTTTTTCCCTCTGGGTCGGGAACGGGAACGGACAGAGTGTAGCACAGTGGGTAAGGAACTGGGCTTGTAACCGAAAGGTCGCAGGTTCGATTCCCGGGTAGGACACTGCCGTTGTACCCTTGAGCAAGGTACTTAACCTGCATTGCTTCAGTATATATCCAGCTGTATAAATGGATACAATGTAAAAATGCTATGTAAAAGTTGTGTAAGTCGCTCTGGATAAGAGCGTCTGCTAAATGCCTGTAATGTAATGTAACGGGATGGAATCCGAGCGTGTTTCTCACCGGCTGTGCACACAGGGCGCTCAGACCCGGACGGCAGCTGCTGGTAGTCGCCGCCGCCGCCGCCGCCGGAGTCCTGCGCGTGTAACGCTATACGCGTTTACGCGCGGCGCCTGACCTGACCCGCCGATTCCACACAACACCATAAAATAACTCGCCGCGGTTCCAGCAGCCCTCATGAAACGTAATCCGCCGTAAGGACGGATCTAAATACGTACACGTTTGTCAGTTGTTTGTCACGGTCAGTACTAAATTGTCAAGAGAGTGGGTTTTTTTCTGTTTTAATTTGTGATTGAGCAATTCACCAGTGTTTTCAAAGGGACATTCTGTCTTAAGAGAGAGTCTGCATGCTTTGTAAACAAGCTGGCGGTGAGTGAACTGCAGAAAGCTTGTGCCTGGGAAGGCTGTTTGGATCTGGTGCAGGCATGTAATGAATCCCCGTGTGCATAAAAAGGGAGATTGTATTACAAAGGAGGGTGCTAATACCCTGATGAAGGCCAGTTTCACTACTGCGTGGGTGTTAATGATCTCAGTGCATTGTTAGTCTCATCCAGAGATATTAAAGTTTCAACATGCAAATGTTATTCTCTTTTCAACGGTGTTGTTGTACAAGTTGGTTTTCTTCACTAATACAATTTGTTCATTCTTTTTCATCTCAACAAAATTTGTTTAATGCCTAGATTCAATTGACTTTGTCTTTTTCTTAATTTTGAGTAAAAAAAATAATGTCATGTGGTGTATACATGTTAAAGTGTGTATGCATGTATGTGTGTGTGTGTGTGCACACAAGCGTGTGTTTGTGTGTGTGTGCATGTGTGTGCATGATTGTGTGTGTGTATGTGTGCACGTTTGTGTGTGTGCATGCGGGTGTGTGCATGATTGTGTGCGTATGTGTGTGCACACGAGCGTGTGTTTGTGTGTGTGTGCATGCGTGCGTGTGCATGTGTGTGCATGATTGTGTGTGTGTATGTGTGCACGTTTGTGTGTGTGCATGCGGGTGTGTCTGTGTAGGTGTGTGTGTGCGAGTGCGTGCGTGTACGTGTGTGTGTGTGTGTGTGGGTGTGTATGGTTGGGGGTGTTCTGGGGTTGATTAAAGACTCTTGGGCCTGTTTAGATAGCAGAGTGTTGTGCTGCAGGAGGCCAGAGGAGGATATGAGCTGACTGTCAGACACATGGCTGCATAAGAGGGGACTTCATTAAAGCCCCACAGTACCTCCTTTATGGACCTCTTTATGAATCTACAGTAAACACACATTTCTGCAGTGTGTGATCGCTTAAACAGATTGAGTGAGGGGTGCGGGGTTGAGAGAAGACATTAAATTGGACAAGGGTCATGAGGATGGGGGGGTGGGGCATACTAATATAGTAAATGTGGACAGGTGGTTTAAAGCATATAATCACTGTAAGCATACTGCCACTTTCTTCTCGAGGTGGCCTCATGTTGGTAATGGCTATTTACATTCTTTAAGCTCCAGATATCCAGGAGTTGACAAGTCTTCTCTATAGTAGACATTTTCTCTTCAGACTCCTGCTGTGTGGTTAGTCCTTGGCTCTGTAATGACTGTTGATGCCTTTCTTAATATTCTGCATGTTTTCTATTTGACATTAATAAATACTGTTTTCACTTTCTATGAAAATGAATTTGCATATTGAGCCTTGAAAAGTGATCGAGACTTTCAATCCAAAAAAGCATAGCAGTTGACTGGGGATCTGGCACGATGCATTGACCTGAACTTCTGTCAGTCGCCACTAGGTGTCACTACAACGCAGGGGAGCTTACTGGCACGCAGTAGCAGGCAGCGTTTCAGAAAAGAAGAGATTTCACTGGAAATTGTGCTTCTTTGAAAGCGGAACCACAGAAATGCTTTTGATTTACAGCTCAGGGAGCCAGAGTTTAATGACGCCTTGATTGTGTGTTTGCAGGACTATCAATTTTCAGCCAAATGCCTCAGGAATATCAGCACGTACTAACGGAAATGATCAGTTTTCAACAGAGATGGTTTGCTTACTTTCCTTTGTCTCCTTTATTTTCACTCTCAGAAGAAAGTCAACAAAGCCTTCACTTGTGGTGTTTTCTGTTCAAACCAATTAGCCTTGCTTAATCAGTTGGATCAATTAATTAGCTGCTTAAATCCACAATGGCGCATTGCCCAGTGTGTACTGTAGTAAAATGTATAAGCATAGGGCACGGGCAACCTTTAGCTGAGACTTCATTTTCCTGTTTTATAATAATAGCAATGAAGCGTGAATCCCAGTCTTGAGCATGCTCAGTATGCGGAAGCTGAGGTGGTGGCGGGTGTTGCTAGCGGAGAGCAATGGCCGCCAGGTTGAGTGGGGTTGAGCAGGGGCAAGGCCTCGGTCTGGCTGCCAGAACAGAACATCTCCTGCAGCGGCTGTGGTCCCGTCAGCACGTCCGTGTGTACTGTCGTGTTTGTGTACACATTGCTCGTTAACAATTCAGCCTTTCTTTTTGGACAGAGTGCTGCTGTGAAGATGTAAGAGCTTAATCATTTAAATTTAAATGTGACTTACATCCCATTGGGAATGCAGTGAGTTCAGTGACTAATGACTAACAGACTGTCCATTGCATTCTGTTCACCTCGTTTTAGCAAATAATTTGAAACTTGGCAGGAATCCTTATCCCAGATGCAGAACCTATATTGTACATATTCTCCACTGATACTTTGACACTGCTTGATATTATATTGACAGGTTTCAGGTGAAGCATATTGGTCAAGGGCGCAACAGTCCGTTTCCGCTCCAGAATTTGATCTGTTTTTTTTTTCGTATTTGGTCCTGTCACAAAGATACTGATACTAAGACCGAGATTAACCTCTCAACCTCTCTTCCACCCTTATCGTGTGTAAAAATCATTTTAGCTGTAAAAACAAGTATCACAAACCTAATTACAAAGTTTCATTAATAAAGTGTCATAGTCAGCCAAGATAAAAATCATAACCGCTAACAAAATAAACAGCCCAGCCCCTGGCAGGGGACTGTCCGAGAGGAAACTGGAACATTGAGCTACCAGAGAGAGAGAGAGAGAGATGTCGGGCCTTGAATGAAATCCATTTCTTCATTCCTTTCTTCTTGGGAACTACAATGCGCCCTTGTTCTAGCGCAGTGCGAAGGGACCAGGAATCAGATTTACAGCTGAACCAATCGGCCAATTCGTCGCTCGCCTGGACGCGCCAATCGGCATCTTTTCCCGTTTCAGTTCTCCCCATCTCCAGACAGCTATTCGCATCGGGTTTCGCCAAAGGGAGCGGGGCAGCGCTTCAAATAAATAAATGTGAGAGACGCTTTGCAGGGGCGAGAGAGAGAGAGAGAGAGAGAGAGAGAGAGAGTTAGAACCGGGACAATGGGGGCGAGAAGACGGAGGGTTTTTTTTTGCCTTGGCTGATCCTCGGCTGATCCCGGTTCCCTTTCAGCCCGGGACGGCGGCGAGCCCAGGGGACCAGCGGCGCTCTGTCCGCCAGCGACGGACCCTTTTACAGGTGTCCTGTGTTTACGGAAAACTCTCCGAAAGCCGAGACTAAGCCTGCCAAACGTTTGGAGGTCACCCCCCCCCTCCCCTCCCCCCCTTCTCCCCAGTCCCCCCCGGTGCCTGATACACTATATCTTGAGAAAAGTGTTTTAATGGGATGGGGAAGCCGGTGACCTTGGGGACCCCGTTGACCCCCCCCACCCTGCCCCTGCCCCCGCCCCCCGGCACCACGGTCGCCTCTATTCCCCAATCAATTACCGGCGGTCAGGCTGCAGACCACCAAAGCTTAGCGCTTACCCGATAGGAGCCGAGAGATCCAGGGCGTTACTTTGATCAGAATATTGATTTCAGAGGGCTGGATGAATAGCCACTGATCTCAGAACTTGATTTCTGTTTCTTTCTTGCAAACAGTGCAAGAGGATGTACTGCATGTACATGGAAGGTTAATGGGGTGTTATTTCAGGCCTAAGTGGAGCGTAAGTTTTTTTTTTTTTCTGCTTTGTTGCAACAGGGTGTTAAATAAGCCCCTGTGTCACTCAGCCTGCCAATCAGTTATCCAGTAGATGAGTGAGTGAGTGCGTGTCTGTGTGTGTGACTGTGTCTGTGTGTTGTGTACGTGTGCGCAAATGCGTGCGTCTTTGTGCAGTTTTGTGTGTTTGTGTGTGTGTGCATGTGCACAATATTTGTTTTAGAAAGCCTTTCTTAAGCAGATCGGGGGTCAGGTCGACATTGTTTTTGGTATATTACAGCACCAATCGACTTTGTCAGAGAGTAAACAATTGCAATTGCAGAAGTCTCCCAGTTTGAATCCTTGGACAGTCACCGCAATTGCCATCTTCAACTTACTGCAGCTTATGTTAGTACAGCAAATACACCTGCCTGGGCAAACAGATTACATGTAATGTAATGAAATAACCCAGGACAAAGATGGCGGATAAACACAGGATATAGGTACAGGAGGCACGGTAGTCGTTAGCGGCCGGTAATTGCTGTGGAATTGTGCGTGTGGTCCTTTGACAAAGCACTCCGTCGACTGACTCATCTCGTTAGGAGCTGCAGTCTGACGAAGCAGACAGACGGTACTCTAGTACACACACAGTTTTTTTTTTAAAAATGTGACTCCTCTTTAAAGCTGGGGAATTATTCGCTGAGTAACTGTGCTTTTCTCACGCCCAGTGTGGCTGAATAAACCTAACCGAACCATTTGTCTTAAATTGGCGGATTGGCTTCCTGCAATCCGAGTACAGTAATGTTATCACAAAAACATGTCAAGTTAATTAGAAGATTTTGGGGTTTCTGTTCCCTGTGTTTATCTTTTTATAGATTTGAAAAAAATGGTTCTGTTGTGGACGTCAGAACGGTGTCTTTAATACACGCAGTTTGTAGACCCAGGCCAGCCAGGAGTCAGTGGAGTGGAGAGAGGGGAGAGAGCAGGGAACAGAGACCAGGGCAGACCAGTGGAACACAGCGGGCTGCTTTACAGCATGAGGGCTCTCCCAAACGAGGTTTTCAACAACCCAGAAACCGCCATACAACCACTTCAGTTCTGCCACTGAAAACCTTAAAGTGAAAACACGCACGTATACGCATACACACGCACGCACGCACGCACACACACCACACGCACACACACGCACACACAGACAAACACACGCACACTGCATCCCTGGCTGATGGTGGAATACTCTGGGAGTTTTTGGTTGGTTGGTTGGTTTGTGTGAAACAATTCTCGTGGGAACACCCTGTTTATTGCAGGCCCCAACAGCTCAGCACGGACTCTGAAATCGAGATTGAAATTTCTCGGTCCTTCCTTTTTTTGGCAGTCGGGTTCCACGGGAGCTGGGAAGTCCCTGAGCGCTTCTCCCAGAGATGCGGTTGTTGTGACAGGGCGCGTTCGCCGCGTTCGCGCTGTTGTCGAGTTACAGAAGGTGGGTCGGGCGCGCGGGCGAGAAGCCGCCGGTGTGTCCTCAGAGCCGCCGGCGTGTCCTCAGAGCCGCGCGGTGTGTCCTCAGAGCCGCGCGGCGTGTCCTCAGAGCCGCGCGGCGTGTCCTCAGAGCCGCGCGGCGTGTCCTCAGAGCCGCGCGGCGTGTCCTCAGAGCCGCGCGGCGTGTCCTCAGAGCCGCCGGCGTGTCCTCAGAGCCGCGCGGCGTGTCCTCAGAGCCGCGCGGCGTGTCCTCAGAGCCGCGCGGCGTGTCCTCAGAGCCGCCGGTGTGTCCTCAGAGCCACCGGCGTGTCCTCAGAGCCGCCGGCGTGTCCTCAGAGCTGCGCGGCGTGTCCTCAGAGCCGCCGGCGTGTCCTCAGAGCCGCCGGCGTGTCCTCAGAGCCGCACGGTGTGTCCTCAGAGCCGCGCGGCGTGTCCTCAGAGCCGCGCGGTGTGTCCTCAGAGCCGCCGGTGTGTCCTCAGAGCCGCGCGGTGTGTCCTCAGAGCCGCGCGGTGTGTCCTCAGAGCCGCGCGGTGTGTCGTCCGGATCCGCGCAGTGTGTCAGCGTTCGTCCGGATCCGCGCGGGTGACGCTGAGCTAGCAGGGCCCCCTGCTCTCCTCGCTGCTTCACTTTACACGCCAATGAAAAATCTATTAGCTCTTTCACCACTGCAGGGGGAGAGGGAGGAAGACTGAAAGGTCACACATAATGCCCCCCTCCTCCTTCCCCCACCCCTCCTCCTCCCCCCCCCCCCCCAAAGCAGGATCGTCTGCCCAGTACTGCGTTCGCGGCTTAAGCAGATTTAATATCGCATAAATGGAGGAAACAGGCAACAGTAGCGGCCAAACATTTGTTTAAGTGCTCTTCAAAAATTCAAACCGATTATATTATACTTTACTGTCTGTATAATCTCACAGAAACCATTTGTAATTGAACAATTCATTTGCTCTTAGTCTTATTTATATTGGCCAAATTTTAAAGAGGAACAATTAGGCCTACATGAAAAACAGGCATTGTCTGCCATTTTATTGAGATGTTTTCATACAAAGGTTTATTTGAATTGTTTTATTTTAAAAAAAGAAAAGGTGCGGAGCGCTTTCTTATGCGCTGAGGAGCGCACTGCTTATTTGAGGAGTTCCCAGCATGCTATGGGGCCGGGGGTGTTTCTGTGAGCGAGGGCGAGGGCGCCGGGGGCCTGTGCTCACACGTCTGGCCGCGTGCCTCCGCGTTAATGAGGGGGGACCTTCAGCGGGAACAATGGCGCAGTGCGGGCGTGTTAGTCCACCCGGAGGACCCTAACGGGGCTCCTAACGAAGAGCGCGGCGGATCACCCGCGGAGAGAGCCTAAATAACTGTAGCGCTTTGTGACGGGCCAGCGCGGTGGAATAATGGCGGGTGAATGGGACAGCGCGTGCGCCGGCTAGGCTAGCCCGTCCTGGACGGCGTACTGGCAGCTGCCGCGACCACCCATCCCTTTCTGCGGGCGACCCATTTTCCCAATGAGGCTGCCATCAATCTCTATTGTTCAAGGAAGGGGGACGGGGGACGGGACGGGACCCCCCCGCCATCGAAAAACAGAGTTGCCAAAGTCTCTTTATCCTGCCCCTTTGAAGGATTTTGAAGGTTGCGAGAGGGATTATGGGAGTTTAATTGAGCGTGGTAAGTGATCGGTATCTGAATATTGATCAGGAGCAGGTGGTGTGAGTCAGTGAGGGGGAGGGAACAGGAGTCAGGGTCTCCTCTATTATGTGTGCAACATGCAACACCCCGCACCCCCCCCCCACCCCACCCCAAAAGAACAAAAAAAGTTATTTAAGACTCAATTACCCCATTCACAGAGGTTCTGGTGTACAGATGGTTCCAATGCGGGGAGGGGTAAATGTTTTCTGGGTCTCTTTTCTTCTTGCCAAATTCACCATAGAATCATGGGCTCTGTCGGGACACCATGAGCGTGTGAGGGGACTTGCCAACACGTCCTTGGCTTTGAGGAGACAAAGGGATAAAGGGCCCATGAATGGCTATTGGAGTGCAGAACAGGCTGCCGTAGTCACAGTGTGGCTCACACACAGTGGGGGGCTCCTGGGGAATTTCTGTCTGCCCCCCTCAAGAACATAACATAAATACGCCTGAGTATTTAGCTCTGCTGATGATTCCAAAGCCGCAGAAAAGGCAAATCAGTGTGTTCTGTACTGTAGGGGATGCTTCGTAGTTAACAGCAGAATCGCAGACAATCATCTCTGCTCAAGATATACAGTCTAACTCTTCGTAAGCAGTGTGCAAGAATACCATCTTCCGTGTGTGTGTGTGTGTGTGCGTGCGTGTGTGTGTGTGTGTCTGTGTGTGTGTGTTTGTGTGTGTGTGTGTGTGCGTGTGTGTGTGCGCGTGTATGCGTGCGTGTGTGTGTGCATGTATGTGTGTGTGTGTGTGTGTGTGTGTGTGTGTGCGCGCTCCCATTATCTGCTCTGGGCATGCTGTACAGGCTCCAGATATATTTCAGAGGGCCGTGAGCAGGCCTGTCCCTTCAGCAGAGAGGGTAATTATTTGTGCACCTGTTTGACACTCTGCTGTGTTATTCCTGGCCATAGGGTTTGAAAATAAAGAACACAAAATAAAGCTGTTTCCTGTAGCTGTACAGCCAGGCAACAGGATGGACCAATCAGAGAGCTGAACTGCTGCACACACAGGGCACTCCTTTTGCCATTGGCCAGTCCATGCTTTTCGGGCAAGCACTGATTTCCCTCTGCACTGGTGAAGATGCGCATTAAAAAAAACACAAACCAGTCAGATCATGTGCTCTTTGACCGCAAGCAGCACAGCCGGATCTCTCTGTTTGCTGGGCGAGTGGGCGAAGATATTCAGCGTCACTGACGCTGGAACAAAGCCTGGGCAAAGCCTGGGCCGCACACAGGCTGGCAGAGGCAAATGTGCGGCCTGGCGTGGGCCAGCCACGAGAGCTTTCACTGAGCCGGACCAAACACTGAGACAAACATTTACTCACCACCACCTGAAACGCGTATGCACAGTCACCTAGAACACACACCACCAGCTGAAACACGTATACACAGTCACCTAGAACACACACAACCTCCTGAAAAAAAAGTATACATTTTTGTTTCATGAATACACACACACACACACATACGGGCAGGCATACACAGACTTACACACAAACACACACTCACACACCCACACACAGAAAAACACACACACACATACACGCATGCAGGGTCTTACACACAAACACACTCATACACACACACACACACACATACGCGCATGCATGCACAGACTTACACACAAACACACACTCACACACAGACAAACACACACACACATACATGCTTGCAGGGTCTTACAGACAAACACACTCATACACACAAACACACTCATACACACACACACACACACACACACACCTCAGGCTTCCGCCAGGCAAGGGACTGAAATTTACAGTGCGGGGGAAACTGAGGAAATAATAAAGTCATGAATTACTCCGTCAGTGAAGAGGAGCACAATGGCAGACTATTTCCCTCTTTTCATCAATGGCTTTTCAAGTGGCCATGGAAGAATGCAATCAAGAGGCAGGAAATACAGAGCACAAGCTATTTATGGTCCGGCCACTGCACACCAGGAAATGCTTTCTCTTTGTCTCTCTGTCGCTGTATTCATTGTCTCATTTACATCTGCAGACAAACCAGCTCGTAAGCACAACATGTTCCCGAAAGGTAATGCCACTGAACCAGTATTCACAAGTGCAGCCGTGTTTGGAAGTTTTAAATATTCATTAAAAGAATTTGGGTTATGGAAGAAAATAGAAACTGAAAATGTAAATGAACAAACTTCATAATATTATAATCACAACATGAGCCACCTGACTTCTTGGGGCACATTACTGGGGCACTTAAAGAGTTACAAACTAAAGAGACAAACTAATCCTATACTAAGCAGAAATGGCATGTACACAACATGGTGTCATGGGAACATTTCTGGAAGAAAAGGGGCAGCTCAAGGTCTTACATCAGTCAAAATCTGTCCCTCAACTTCGAATCACAATTAAACGCGTACATTTTATTTTTCACAGTTTTGTGTTCAGCAGCTGTTCCCAAAAATATTCCGTACGAAGAAGAAGAACGACACTTATTTTTAACTCACTGTTTTGGACAAACGTTGCTTTAATGTAGGCCTTAAGCTGTTTTGGGGAAGGGGCGCGAGTGGCAGCGGACCCGCTGGAGGAATGACGGGGGCAACTGTGGGAGGCGCGCGGGGGTATTTCGGGGGGCGTTCCTCCCCTTCCGGCGGCGGCGCCTCCGTGGTGCCGTGCCCTGCGGCTCCGGGAGCGTCGGCCGGGCCGGATGCTCGGGTTCCTGAAGGTCCCCGAGCTGCCGTGACCCTCCCGAAACGCGATAGCCCTGAAGCCACCTTTACGGCCCCCCCCCTCCACACCCCCCGCCCCTCCACCCTCCACACCCCCCGCCCCTCCCCCTGCAACGGTCTGTTGTCATGACCTGTTCTCCTCAGCCACCCCGCCTCACCAAACTGAACTGGGCTCGTCTTTCACCCCCAACAGATATCCACCACGCAGAGATATGGGTGGGATTTCAGCCCATCGGGGTCTCTCTCTCTCTCTCTGTCTGTCTCTCTCTCTCTCCCTCCCTCTTTCTCTCCACCAGCGGCTAGTAATGATACAGCGTACTCATAATCCACATAGTCATTTATTCCCAGTAATTAGCCTCAGCAGATAAAGTGAGAAAGTGCCCTAACCCTGAGCCAGTGCCCTCCTGCAGCACACCCAGTGTACAGAATGGCTCTGTTCACTGGAATGCAATGACATTATGAGCGCTGTCCAAAACGACCTAATCCAACAAGACTTTGTGGGAGAAAAACAAATCCATAACAAAAATTATTAAAAACAGAATAAATTAAAAATAAATAAATAAAAATTTTACTACTCCATGATCTCATAAGAGGCTACTGTGAAAAAAAGCTACAATTTAAAATGAGATTAATTGTGGTTTGACTATTAAGACCCCCCCCCAGCCCAGGAGAGCTCATCTCTGTCCCCCTGCGATGAAATTGGTCAGATGACAGGACGTTTTTAGAGAGCAGCCCTGCTCCCGCAGCGTGAGGGGTGATGTCAGGCATGTCTTTGTGCTTGCTCATCACACAAAGAGTAAATTACCATCGTCATCCTCCCCTCCATCTCGTACACCCCCCCCACCCCCCCCCCCCCCCCAGCGGACGCAGTCGCTCGCCCCATCAAGAGAGCAGCCAGACCCCTCTGTTTCCTGCCCCCCAGGGCGGGGGTCCCCGGGGCGATGGCGTGTGATTGGCCGCGGACGTGTTTCGCCACACTCCTCCGGCGGCGGGAAGGCACGGGAAGGGAATCTGCCACATCGGCAATAATCTGCTTCCTGCAGGACGCCATCTACTGTATCTAGCACCGAAACCCCACTTCCACCTCACTGGACATTTACGCACTGTAACCCTACATGCCACGCCTCCACAAAAACCTGTCTGTGAGAAAGTGGAGGGACAAGTGCTACTATAGGTTCCATTCCAGCTGTTTTTTTTTTCTTTTTCTTTTTCTTTTTTTTTTGTCTGTTCTGGTAAGTTACAGTTATCACAGTTCAGATTATAAGAGGGGGAAAAATTCTGGCTTACAAAGCTGATATAGAGTGCTCGGTGGAAACAGGAGCACTTAATCTGCTGGTAAAGTCAGTGTATTATGAGGTATAGAATAACAGGGAATAAAATTATTTGGAACAGGATCATTTAATCAGCAGGTAGTTCATTGTATTAAGAGGTTTCGTATAGCAGAGAACACAATATAGTACTGGGATCAAGTGTGACTCTGTTTCGGCAGCTATAATCACAGTGGATTGTACATACAGCGTTCACTTTCCGTAATCATATCTGTCCAACCTCTGCCACCTGACAGGAAACTAAGTTTTAACTCTTAAACATAACTTCACGCTCTGAGAACTATTAACAATGGCAGCATTACTGTAAACTGTCTTTGTGATTACGTCTGTTTGTGTGTGCACGTACTGTATGTGTGTACATTCAGTATGTATGTGTATCTGTATGTGTACATGTGTGTGCTTGTTTGTGTTTGTGTGTGTGTGCGTGCATGTTTTGTGTGTTGTGTGTGTGTGTGTGTGTGTGTGTGTGCGCGCGCATGTTTTGTGTGTTGTGTGTGTGTGTGTGCATGTGTGTTTGTGCACATGCGTAAGTTTACTGATACATATCCTGGAACAGACTCGTAGTATTGTTAATCCACCATTCTAAAGAAGATTAGACCAGGCTTTAGTGGTAATATGGCACAATTCATTTGATAAGACAATGATGGTGTGACTGGTAAAAAAAACGATGAGAGACAGACGTGGCAGACGTATTGTGGTATCTGAGATAAAAGTTTACTAATTGGGGCGAAGTAGCCATGATATAGCTTTGGTTCTCTTGTACACCAAACAGACAGCAACAATCCATCAAATTTATGCTTTTTTTAAAAAATTTAATTTAAATTTGTTTGAATTTTTTTTTAAAGAGGTGGTTTTATCTACTGGCTGGGTCAGAATGGTGGCTCCCTACCACATTCCCAGGATTTCAGGACACCATTAAATGCCAACATTTAATGGAACGCACAAAGGTTTACGAAAAAGATCTTCCGTACCGGAGCATTGTGTTACACCGTTATTATGTGCGTATGGCATCCCACCGTGACCAACCTGCAGAGGTCTGAGCCATGAAAAAGCACTTACTGTACAGGCTTGGGTGAGAACCAGCAGGGAAATGCCCAATCTGCACACTCTGTACTTCAACTAGAACAGCTGACTGGTTATTTAATAACACATGACAAATTTACAATGAATAGCTGCCCTTGTCTGCCACTCTGTAGTAACCTGCAGAGTAGCATTGCCATTCCTAGCGGATGGGCTAACGGGCTATATGTAGCAGCATATAAAAATACAGCTGTGTTTTGGGTAGAGAGGCCTTTTGATGTGCTCTGAAACAGTTAACAGCGCCCATTTTGTTGAGTCAGTTGTCAGAGTTTTGTGGAGTGTGCATTATGCAGAAGGCTCCTGCATAAATTTACGGCTTCAGCCATGCTCTCAGGCGGAGGTGGCCAGTGCCAATCAACGGTGAAAGCGTGGTGGTTTGCTTCTGTTGTGGCCTGGGGAATTATTAACATAATCAAACTCTAATTTTACGATCATGATTGTCAGGTACACTAAAGGACAACAAGTTTGGGGAAGACCCTTGCCTGTTTCAGCATAACAAGGCCCCCAGACACACAGAAAGTTCCATATAGAAATTGTTTTGTCGAGAATGGTGTGGAAGAATTTGACTGGCCTGTACAGAGCCCTGACCTCAACCCCATCCAACACCTTTGGGATCAGCTGGAAAGCCAACTGTGAGCCAGACCTAATCTCCCAATCAGTGTCCGACCTCACTAACGCTCTTCTGGATGAATTGAAGCAAATCCCTTCAGCATCTAGTATAGACTTCTAGTAGACATCCAACATCTAGTATAAAACCTTCCCGGAAGAGTGGAGGTTGTTGTAGCAGGAAAGGGTGGACCAACTCTATACTAATATCCATAATTTAGACGAGACATTGGATGTCAGGTGTCCGCATACTTTTGGCTGTACAGTGTATGTTTTCTCTATTATTTTATGGGACTTGAGTTTATGATCCCTTCTGTCATCCTATTATTGTGGCGTGAGGTGCAGTGCATTGCTACATATGTGCTACTGAAAATGTAAATGAAGATGAAAACAAAAATGCTCTGTCTACTTCACTTTGAACTGTGAATTTTAGTGGCGGTTGAAGTTTTTGCCAAACATTTCCCGGTTTGACTGAAATCACTGAAAAACAGACATTAAGAATGAATTGACACCTTCAGAAAAAAGGGGACATGACCTCAGCAAATGAAATGGAAGTGAATGAGTCAGGCCAGAGGGAGAGAGGGAGGGAGAGAGAGAGAGAGAGAGAATGTGTTACAGTCACAGTCCCATTGACTTTGTACTATAGAAAAAGCCACAGGAACCACAGGAAGTTCTCTAAAGAGAGATGTGGCTGCACACTGAGATTTGGGAGAAATCGCAGAGGATTAATCTTCTGCTTCCCTCTCTGGAATGTGAACATTTGTATGGAGACACCGAGACAACACAAAAGCAATTTCCCTGACTGGAACCAACCCTCCATCCGCTTCCCCAGAATCGAGTCGGTCTGAGTCAGAGAGATGCAAACTGCTCCAGATGAGGACCAAACCGCTTCAGCTGGGCACAGGCTGGGGGAGACGGTTCTTTGCGGCCAGTTGGACTGAAGTCCAAGTACAATAGAGGGAATGATATTGTTGCCACTTGTAGCTCTACAGCTTAGCCTACCACTGGCTCCTTTTTAAAATCAGGGAACTGTGGTTGCTTTTTGTCAGACTGATGGCAGGGATTAAAAACTAGTCTCATTGTCGCTTTCTTTTTTCATCTTTCTCTCAGTGTGGAATGCAGAGCTGCATTGTAGGCCGATCCCATCACTGATACCTCCTGTGTAGTGTGTTGTCGTCTCTTTTCTCTCTGCAGTTCATACACTGGCTGAGTCTCTGGGGTCCTAGCGTCGGTCGGGCGCCTTGCCCATCTAAACGGCCAGCAACTCCTACCTCAGGCTCTCTTCACTCTACCCAACAGCTGGCCCCTGAACTGGCCAGGCTGTTCTTCACTTTACCCAACAGCTGGACCCTAAACTGATCAGGCTGTTCTTCATTTTACCCAACAGCTGGACTCTAAACTGGCCAGGGTGTTCTTCACATTACCCAACAGCTGGACTCTAAACTGTTCAGGCTGTTCTGTTCTGAAATGGCATCTCTCTTCGAAGCGCACCGTCTCCCTGAGCTACGCATGGCAGCTCCTGTTTGTTTACGCTCCACAGGCCCACCGCTCCTCTGACTCTTCGCTTTGGTCTGGCACCCATTTTCCCTGACCTCCGTGAGCCCTGCCTGGCTGGAAGCCGCAGAGATCTCCTCACGCAAATCTCCCTTTCGCTCCGCCGTCTGTGTCCATGTGCGCCTCAGCTCGTTCCATCAGACCGCAGAGTGAGCGGGCCACTTTGTCTAGAGTCCTTCCCACATCCCAGGACCTCCTGGCACTTCTAAGGATGCATTTCTAAAGATTTATTTTAGCCTTTCAGACAATCACCAATGTTACAGCTGATTGGGCTGACTGTACAGTAGCTTCTTATTGGCTACTTATGAAACAATCGATGAAAATACCCTCAAATGCATACAGATTTGCAATAGAGTGTTAAAATATCATGCCAGTGCATGTATTTGCAACTCCTGAACAAAAGGGTGGCCACATCAGTGATTTCAATCACAGCATTATGTGCTTAGAAATACATCATCCAATTGTTTATTGAATGGTGGCATTGGTTTGGTATTTATAGAAATACAGAAGGTAACTTTAGAAATACTTTTGCATTTGCATTTGATGCTCTACCCACAACGGGGGAGATACACTTAACCATATGCACATACCTCCTACAATCTTTTATGTGTGGGTCTGAATTCTGTTATGAAGTACAAAATTTTGCACTTGTTCTTTTGTATGTCAAAGCAGCATTGCTGCAACCTATCAACATAAGCTTGGATATATTGAGCATCAAAAATAACTCTTAGCCCATCAGAAGCTAGGCAGACAGCAAGGGCTGTTACACAGGACTGGCTCTTCTTGTAATGGAAAAATCAACACTCATATGGGACAAAACTCAGGAAGTGCTTTCATATTTCATGCTACCCTGTGAGAGACTGTTGAGTCTGACAGCACTTTACTCTGTGGCAAGGCCAGGAGAGAAGCTGTCTCCTGCCCAGGCTGACTGCCCTGCGAATAAACACAGAGTCACATGACACCAGCTCGGCACTGGAAGGCATGTGGAGGGATCGCGGAGTGGTGCGGTTGACCAAAAGTAGCCTGTCAGGCATTGCATCGAGGTTCGTGACTCACACTAAACACGAGCATGGTCTGTGAGAGATTTCTGAAATCTAATAGAGCTGCACACACACACACACACACACACACATTTATGGGCACATTCATACACTTATACGCACCCACACAATGACAATACACGTACATTTACTGACAAGAAATGGATTGCTATTCTAACTAATGTCATTTTTGAATACAAAAGGCCTGAACAAAGCTGAACAAGGGCTACCTGAAAGTAGCAATGTTGAGAATTTTCTTCTTCTACTGTTTCATCAGTAAGCTCACAATGGAATTGTTTTCTGTGAGTGGCTCCACAAAAAACGCATTCAGCTACATTTGCTTACAATACTATTTCAGTCTACTTTGTCGCTGTGCATCTCTATATTTCCCTCTTTCCAATATTAAGATATAATCCTCAAAAGATGGTAATCTTCTTTCAGTTAGGTTTCAAAGCTCATTTCTTCCTCGTTCCCCACATAGGTGCTTGACATTGTCTGCAGTATCATCTGTTTTGAAATGGACTCTCCCTCAGTGGGACACAAGCTTTCGTACAACAAACCCAACAGATAATCTGAAACACTATGCTATGATGGTTATACATTTAAATATGACAATTTCAGGATGAAAAATTATTTCTAAATTAGTACAATTATTTTAGGGAATTTAGTTGAAATTGCAAGCCATTGCTATTCAATATTTAGCTCATTTCAAGTGGGGAATTCCATACATTTTTTCTGGAATTGCTAAAAATCTACATTTTACACCTACATCCACACATAGGATTTTTGCTTGTATATGTGTCAGACAATTATGAGTCTTCCTTTAACAAATAACTCAACGTTTTCAAAGATTCTGAGCACATTTAGCATTGATTATGGAATAGCTCAATTTTTATTAACAAAAGGATTAGTAAAAGAAAGATTTCATTTTGAAAGGTGGTCTATAAAAGTAATTCAAGACTGAATCACACAGCACAGTTGATTCTGCATGCAGGTCTTCAGCACTTTCTCAGCCATACCTGGTAATGAAGACCACTACTACACAACACTAGCAAATAGCCCTCGTCTGGATGATGTCACATGGGCAGGTTTCAGAAATTCACGCCTCCAATCATTCAATAATTTGGCACATGCAAAGAAAGCTTCACAAAGCACTCATCTTAAGTTTGGAAGGAAAAACCACATACATGTCTTCTCCTCTCCAGTCATTACCAATCACCCAACCACCCTTCTGACCACCATTGAATGTCCTAGCATTCATCCAGCTCCTGGTATTGTCTATTAATGCCACTTCCAGTCGTAGATCTAACAGTACAATAACAGTAACACGAATATAAAGTAAAGGTAGTTTGCCCTTTGCGGTCTGTATCTTGTGAATTAGAACACAAGGGTCTCTCCTCACGTAAAGTGCGCAGTGCGCAGGGCGGAATGTACTGGAATGAGGAACGCCTGCAAAACCCACAATGCTCAGTTCCCGACCTACCTTGTCACTTCCTGTGCCCATCCTGCACGCGGGTACCTGGCCCCCTCTCCAGTGCATCCACAGGGTCTCCAGCCACGAAAATCCACAGCAGCGAAAGTGGTCCTCACTCTGCAGGATAACAGAGCAGAGTGTGAGTGTGTGTGTGTGAGTAGTGTGTGAGTGGGGGGTGGGCACGGAGGTGGGGGAGGGATTATAGTATTAAGAACATACAGATGTAGGAGCATGTACAGATGGGTCATCCAGAGGCCTGTTATACACTGAACTCAATGGGGCATGCTCAGACATGGGGCAGGAGAGCCAGGGACGCATTAACGGCTTTATGTTTCAAGAGCTTATGACCACTCACTCCCTCACTCGCTCACTCATTCTCCCACTCACCCAATCTCTCACTCACTCCCCCACTCACTCACTCACTCACTCACTCACTCGCTCACTCGCTCATTCTCCCACTCACCCAATCTCTCACTCACTCCCCCACTCACTCACTAACTCACTCTCCCGCTCATTCACTCACTCACTCCCCCACTCACTCATTCACTCACTCACTCTCCTGCTCATTCACTCACTCACTCACTCCCCCACTCACTCACTAACTCACTCTCCCGCTCATTCACTCACTCACTCACTCACTCACTCACTCACTCCCCCACTCACTCATTCACTCACTCACTCTCCTGCTCATTCACTCACTCACTCACTCCCCCACTCACTCACTAACTCACTCTCCCACTCATTCACTCTATCACTCACTCCCCCACTCACTCACTAACTCACTCTCCCACTCATTCACTCACTCACTCACTCCCCCACTCACTAACTCACTCTCCCACTCATTCACTCACTCACTCACTCACTAACTCACTCCCCCACTCACTCACTCACTAACTCACTCTTCCACTCATTCACTCACTCACTCACTCCCCCACTCACTCACTCACTAACTCACTCTCCCACTCATTCACTCACTCACTCACTCACTCCCCCACTCACTCACTCACTCAATCTCCATTCTCCCACTCACTCACTCACTCTCCCACTCACTTAATTAAATTCAGTAATGCTAGAGGGTTCAGATTGTCTTTAATTATTTTTTTCATTAGGTTGTTTAATTTTTGACATGTTATGTGAAAGACTGTTATGTTCTGGGTTCTGCATCGTCTGACTATATAATTGTTTGAAATGATTCTTCCATAGTTATCCATTTTGGAAGGCCAGTTCATCATGGTGTGGTTTGCTTAAATAGTTCCAATTGTCCCAGAAGTTATTTGAATTAATTTATTCTTCAATGAATCTCCATGTAGTTGGTTTTGGACATGCTGTTCTTTTTTGGTTTTGAGTGTGTTTTTATATTGTTTTAGTGTTTCACAAGGCATGGCTCCTGACTTTGTGGATGCCTTTGTGGATGTTTTTGGTTGGATCGTTTTTGGAATTTTTCTCATGTTTGCAATCTGATTCAAACCATTTTTTCATTTTTATCCTTATTTTAATTATTTTGCAATTAATTATTTGTCAGATGAGATATAGATGCCAAATTGTCAAATATGTTGTTTATATGGTGCCCAGAAAAGTTTACTCTTTTATTGTGAAGATGTGTTGAACTTTAAGGAATCCAAGAGATATTGGATTTATGATTTGGCAATTACATTCTGGTATTCCTCTATGCTGTTTTGAGACCATCAGTAGAGTTCCTTGCTATAATATAGCTTACTGGGCTGTGTATGAATGTTGTTTGTTTTTGTCATTGTGGTTTTAGTTCTGGTTGTGGTTTGTGGCTGCCAGTTATAAATTTGTCTCCTTGTGTGCTGGTGAGGTCTGGCTCTTCACCAGTCCTGGCATTTTTTTAGGTCCCCACAGATCAGAAAATTTCCCTGGGCCTGGAAATAGCTGATGTCTGTTTTGACGCCTGGGAAGATATTTTCATTAAAATAAGGGGATTCTATGGGGGGGGCGGGGGGGGGGGGGATATTACAGAGATACACGTTTTGACCATCAAGTTCTGATTTAAACCAAATTAAAATCCCGACTCTCTGTAACTCCTTTTAATTTTGTGGAATGAGCCACCGATGCCCTGTTGTCTGAGGGACAATCAGTGGGTGTGTCTCCTCAGCACCATGTCTCCTATAAATTGAGGGCACCAACATCTCCCATCTCTTTCATTAATTTATGGTTTTTGCTCTTTAAACTGAATACAGAAGAGCGCAAACCCTGAATATTACATAAATAAATGCTGAAAGATGACATTTTAACTACGTGAGTTAAAAAATATATTTTTTGAACCTTATATTATCACTCTCTCTTCCACACACACTCTCTCTCTCTCCCAGTCACTCCCTCACACACTCTCTCATACACACATACTCTCTCCCACTCACTCACTCACACACTCACACTCACACTCTCTCTCTCTCTCTCTCACTCACTCACTCGGGGCATAGTGCAGTGTGGCCGTATAAACCCAATCGCACACTTAGTCACTACTGGGTCATGTGTGAGACCATAGTGGCATCTGGCACGTGGCACACGGATGGGCTGGGTTGGACTTGGCCGGCAGCGCATTCGCAGATTTCCGCCAAAGCTGATTATAAAGTGGGCCAGATGGGCGTGGGGCTTCCTCTGCACAGTTGGGCGGGCGGGCGGGCGTGTGCGCATCCTGCTCGGCCTGCTTGGGCGGGCGCTAAACACTTAGCATGTTACAGCATTCCCTGTCAATGCACTAACATAACCCTAAGGCTAACGCTAAACATGTAGCATGTCATAGCATTCCCTGTCAACGCACTAACATAACCCTAAGGCTAACGCTAAACATGTAGCATGTCATAGCATTCCCTGTCAACGCACTAACATAACCCTAAGGCTAACGCTAAACATGTAGCATGTCATAGCATTCCCTGTCAACGCACTAACATAACCCTAAGGCTAACGCTAAACATGTAGCATGTCATAGCATTCCCTGTCAACGCACTAACATAACCCTAAGGCTAACGCTAAACATGTAGCATGTTACAGCATTCCCTGTCAACGCACTAACATAACCCTAAGGCTAACGCTAAACATGTAGCATGTTACAGCATTCCCTGTCAACGCACTAACATAACCCTAAGGCTAACGCTAAACATGTAGCATGTTACAGCATTCCCTGTCAACGCACTAACATAACCCTAAGGCTAACGCTAAACATGTAGCATGTTACAGCATTCCCTGTCAACGCACTAACATAACCCTAAGGCTAACGCTAAACATGTAGCATGTCATAGCATTCCCTGTCAACGCACTAACATAACCCTAAGGCTAACGCTAAACATGTAGCATGTCATAGCATTCCCTGTCAACGCACTAACATAACCCTACGGCTAACGCTAAACATGTAGCGTGTCATAGCATTCCCTGTCAACGCACTAACATAACCCTAAGGCTAACGCTAAACATGTAGCATGTCATAGCATTCCCTGTCAACGCACTAACATAACCCTAAGGCTAACGCTAAACATGTAGCATGTCATAGCATTCCCTGTCAGCGCACTAACATAACCCTACGGCTAACGCTAAATATGTAGCATGTCATAGCATTCCCTGTCAACGCACTAACATAACCCTAAGGCTAACGCTAAACATGTAGCATGTCATAGCATTCCCTGTCAACGCACTAACATAACCCTAAGGCTAACGCTAAACATGTAGCATGTCATAGCATTCCCTGTCAGCGCACTAACATAACCCTACGGCTAACGCTAAATATGTAGCATGTTACAGCATTCCCTGTCTAAGCACTAACCATAACCCTAAGGCTAATGATCAACACGTAGAATGTTATAGCATTTTCTTCATATGTACTTGGGAATGATGTTGATCAGATGGGACAAGGATTCCTTGCTGGTTCTCAATAGCACAAAATCTTATTAACTTATTTTAATGACTGTTCACAATTGTCATTGTGAATTATTTGTGTTAAAAACAAATGAATTTTTTTTTTTCCAATCACAGTTGATGTTGAAATGTATTGTATCTTTACAATGGACTGTATGTCTTATGTATGACAGGCTGACTCTGCCCCTGATCTCAAGGTGTTGCGATGACAGCAGATTTACAGTATTTTTTTCTGTACTCTCTGGAGCCCTATTGTAAGCGTCCTGTTTAACACCTTGTGTTTTCACGAGTGTATTTTTCATTTGGAGCCTCTGCTGACAGGCAGGAAGCTCCTCGGCTCCTCGGGTCTTCCTTATTGGGTGGGATGTTCTGGGCGGGCGGGCGGGCGGGCGGGGACAGAGTGTATAAGGCCCAGGAGGATGCTGGGATCTGAGGCTCGCTCAGCAGCAGCGGGGGGAAACGGGGGGGGGGGGGGGGGGGGGGGGAGTGGAAACGCTAAGCGATGCAGCAGACTCTCTGTCACCTCCAGAGTCACCGCAGTACGAGCACTCTGGCGTAGGAGGCATAGGGATTAAGCAACATCTCCAAAAGCCCCCCAAACCCCAGACTGCCTTTTTTTCGCCATCACCACCACCGCTTGACGATACCACGGAGACCACTTACTATATGTTTTTAGTTGCTAGGAAATGAAAATGTCAACATCAGTCTCCGGTGATTTATGTAACGCACTTGCTTATGTCCTGAAAACAAAGGGTGCATTGTTTTACATAGCGCTCAGTGTGTATTGCTTGTCTAAGGCACCGAATGCACAACGCATTCCCTAAAACGTCTTTAATGCTTTAATGCTGTTTTTTTTCCAGCCATGAAGTAGGTTGTGGTGAGTTTGGTTAAGCAAATGCTTTAATGCAGTGTAGTTCCAGTTCACGGAGAAGAAGGTTGACTGTGCTCTTTTAAATCTGCCCATTTGCAGCTTACTGCCTTATTATGGCTGGAACAATTACGGGGACGAGACGTGTCCTGTAAAAGATGCAGACCCTTTGTGAGCTAGGTTAATCTGTTCCTCAGAGTTTCACGAAATGGCCCAATCAGAAACACTGGGTGACATAATGCTCCTTTTGATTTCAGCACTTCCTGGGTCACAGGCGGCCAATGGGGAGCTAGGCTGCCGGTCGGCATGGCGATCCACTGCTGCCCTCTGCCCCACTCAATAGGGGGCCCTCTCTAAAATGAGGGGTTCTGGGCAATTCAAGTTGAGCTGAGCCCTGCAAAGTTGCAGCTTTCCATTTCAAGCAAATGGGCTTCCCCTGTTTAGACACTTTTGCCAAATAGGACAATAATAATAATAGTACAAAAGTACACAAAGATTAAAAAAAATAATTATGATTTACTGTAATGAAACACATTATTATTATTATTTAAATTATGAGTTATTAATTAATCATATTTATGGGCAGTGCACTCTTTTTCAAATGGGCAGCAGGTTTTGGAGAAACTGTATAGCACACAACCTGTCCAGGCCCTACATTTCCCATGAACCTCAGCTTTGAGAGAGGAAGGACAGAACAACGCAGAACAGCCCTGCTACTCAGAACAGACACGGAGGGCTCCTTACAAGCAACACATCTGGACATGCAACGTCCTGCCACTGCTTTTCACGTGACATTGTGTACGCGATGTATGAATGTGTTCACATTTTCAAAGAACTGAAATAAGTTAAATATTGTATAATGTTGTATTAAGGGTCTATATTGGGGGTTTGTGGGCTGGTATACAAAAATATATCTTTAGAATTTTAGGCAAGAAACCAGTATATTGCTTTCCTAATTAATCTTGTTCTGACATGTATATTTTGGAAAGAGTTGTCTGCCTGTGTGTTTGTGCGCGTGCGTGTGCGCATGCTTGTGAGTGTGTGTGTGTGTGTGCATGTGTGTGTGTGTGTGTGCGTGCGTGCGTGCGTTTATGTGGGGTGTGTGCGTGTGTGTGTGTGTTTTGTGTGTGTTTGATAGAGTGCCCAGGATCTCATATTTTAGCACTCCCTCTTATCTACTGCCAGCATATTGTCTGCCCAAAGCGTCTGAGAGTTTTGTTTTTCACTGAAGTGTAGGAAAAAAATAACAAAGCTTGAATGAGTATGCAATTTAGTCCAGTCAGATATCTCTTTTAAAAGATCCTTTAGCTTTGAGCTGCTTCCACAGCCCTTCCCCTGAATAACACGGAGTAACACAATCCCAGACTCGCATAAAATTATTGCCAAACAACAAAACAAAAAAACAAAAAAACCGAAGAATTTTAAAGACAGCCGAAGATTCAGTGAGACGGTGAACCCGGTCTTTGCGCTGCTTACCCATAAATCACTGGGGCTTCAGAGAGGAGCGCCAAGCCTGCGCCGCGGCGAGGGAGAGACGATGGGGCTCGGCCGAAACATTGCGCCCCTGATCGGTTCTGACTCGGGGGGTCGACTGTGACGCGCGGCGCGTGCGGTTTTGGCGCGGCGCGGCGGCCGCTGTGCCGCGCGAACCCGCTCGCCGTCGTCGCCGCGGCAGCGCGAGGTGATTGACACCCCGGCCCTCCCCCGGCGCCCGCGGGGGGCCCGGGCACTATCGACTCGCCCCACTGTCGACATCTGGGCTGACGAGAGAGAGAGAGAGAGAGAGAGAGAGACAGAGACAGAGAGAGAGAGGGAGAGGGAGAGAGAGAGAGAGAGAGAGAGAGAGAGAGCCAAAGAGGGAGAGAGAGGGAGAGAGAGAGATTTTGATTTTGATTTTTAAAACCCCTTTAATAGGACAGTCTTCAAACACAGAAATTACATACCTTTAAAAGAAAAACCAGCCACAAACAAAAAAAACAAATCCACACAACCCCAGAGACATTAGAGAGAGGGACAGAGAGACAGAGAGAGAGTGAGAGAGAGAGAGAGTGAGAGGGAGAGAGAGAGAGAGAGAGAGAGAGAGAGAGAGAGAGAGAGCCAAAGAGGGAGAGAGTGATAGAGAGAGCCAAAGAGAGAGAGAGAGAGAGAGCCAACGAGGGAGAGAGAGAGAGAGGGAGAGAGAGAGAGAGAGCCAAAGAGGGAGAGAGAGAGAGAGAGAGAGAGAGAGAGAGAGAGAGAGCCAAAGAGGGAGAGAGAGAGAGAGGGAGAGAGCCAAAGAGGGAGAGAGAGAGAGAGAGGGAGAGAGCCAAAGAGGGAGAGAGGGAGAGATAGAGAGGGGAGCGATACAAACGCAGAAACATTGCTGGCAGAGTGAGCGCTAATACACGGAGCTTTAGCCCTGGAGAACAGGCGGTCTCCGCTCTTGTCGTGAGTAACGTCTGCCTCCCATTCACTGGAGTGGGCTGTGTGAGCAATGTCAGAGACGGGGCCAGCTCTGTGACATCACAGTTTATCCTCCTCCTGTGAGTGTCTGTGGAGAGCTGTCCAAAGAGGGGCTTTTATTGGTCAGAATCTGGCACTGCAAGAGCCGCTCTTATGATTTTTACGGTGAGGTCACACGACTGTCTGTAAATCTGACATCCGTCTGTCTGTTTGTTTCACTGGTTTATCGGTTTAGAAAAGGCAACATTCATTTCATGGTCTTGTCTTCGCCTAAAAAAAACCCTGTAGGGCCTGGGTTGAACGCGTTCCTTAATATGATTTAATTCAGCTTTGGGGAATATTTCCCCACATACTTCAAGCTGGTGTAGAAAAATGTTTTTCCTTTAACATAAGAAAAAATACATACTGGGTTATTTCTGTATCAGCTGAGTTTCTCTCATGAGAATTTTCTGAAAATCTGAGAGAGCGAACAGGAGTCAAAATATCTTGCAAATTGAATTTTCATGGTTTGCTCTTTTTTTCCCAGAAAGGAATAAACATGGCTGCCACACAAACACACACAGATCCAGGTTAAAAGTAGCAGTTTACCCACCTTTCACTGAGGTATTCATTAAACTACTGAAAGAAGGTCCTGCTGTCACAGAATGTGTTATGAAAGTTCAATGTAAAAGTATTCTGTTAAACTGAAATGTGTCACAGAGTATTGGTATTGCATCGTCATGTGTATACTTTTTCATGTTGTCATCCAGACATCAAAAGACGATTAAGATGAACACATTTGACGAATGCCATGATATACCTGTCATATGATATATTACACCAGTCTTTACCCTAACAACGCACGCCTCATTCAACAGCTAACGATCTCATTCAGCTGCTAATTAGTCGAGTCAGGCGTGACACAAATGTCCTGTAGAAGTGAAAACCTACAGGACAGTATATCTCCAGGAACAGGGCTGGGAACCACTGTATAACACAATGCCAAAATTGTGATTTCTGTAGATAGTCAAATTGCAAAGCATGAAGCACGCACGTGCTCAGTAATCAGAAAGATCAAACGATACCATAATGATCGGTGAATCCAATGATAATTGTGATAGGGAAGGGATTACTGGACAGGGTGAGGGCTGTGTTATAGTATTCTGATTTACAGGCATGTCCAGATGGAGCTCGACCTACTTTGAGCCTGGCCAACTTCAGAGCTTTGTGGTGCTGCAGCTAATGTAACATGCAAACTGCAGTGAACACTAATATGTAGAGATGGAGATATAAATACCCCCCATGGCCAACCCCACCTAATACCTCCCACCCCCCCATGCTTGTCAGGGTCTGCAGTGATGCATTCATGAGACGAACAGCATGATGGGCCAGATGCAGCAGTCGGCGGCTGTGCCAAGCCGGCATCCCAGGCACCGATGGCCATTTGTGGCACGCATCGCGGGGGTGGCGGTGTCAGCCATCTCCCTCCTCTTCCTCATCCCCTCCAGTTCCATCAGCAGAGGTATGTTTGAGAAAGAGGCGGGAACAGGAGGAGGCGGGGATTGTGATGTCACAATCCCCTCTCTCTGTGGGTGGGAACAGTCAGCAGCTGGCAGTACAGGTCTCTGAATCCCGGCCAATGAGACGCCGTGAACGAGAACACGGGGAGGAGCCAGGTCCACTCGCCCTTATCAGCGCAGGCCCGGAGCAGCCAGACGGACAGAGCCGCGGTGGGACGGCTTTCTTCACCGAGGCGAGCCGTTCCTGAACGCAGAATCGCCATGTGTTGTTACTTAAGGGCATGACACAGCCAAAATGCGCTCTTTTTCCACACACACCCATCCTCCCGTCTGTCCACCTCCTTCCCCACAGGCTTACACAGAGATCTTTGTGGTGGGTCTTGGAGTTCAGGCAATATTGGGTTGCACCAGTAAAAACACACGAGACACTGTGGTAAAAATTAAGAAATGGAAAAATGATAAATTGTAACGCCGTGCTGATTTGGTTTTTCACGTCCAGACAGTTTGTAAAGAAGGGAGGGAGAGAGGGACGGAGAGAGAGAGAGAGAGAGAGGTGAAAAAATGATGTTGGTGCTTCCATCAATCAATGTGCAGTTCTGTCCACTAGAATTTATTCTGCGTGGAGCATATGCTGGAATCTGTAAGAGCTTGGCACATTGTGTGGTTATCTTGTTGCCACTTTGGTTAAAGCTGTTCAGCACAGTAAATTTAAATGGAAATACCAATCAACTGGCTGAATTATCCACACATTTATACACAATTTAAAAAAAAAACAAAAAAAAACACACAAGCTCTGGTTTCATTGAAAAGATACCTGGCAATGTCATATTTCTTTATGAATCATTAGCCCACTGCGATTAAAATGACTTTTTGCAACAGTAATACTTTTAAAACTGGATTAAAAATTAAAACACGTTGATGTCATGAACATACAATCGGCATTACACTACAAATACAATTTATGTAAGATACTGCATATACACCATGAACATGCGGAGTTCTGCTGAGATGAGGTCATTGCACAAAGACAGGAAGTGCTGCAGGAAGTCCAAAGCCGGCATTCTCGACCCGCCGCGAGAACACAATTAAAAGAAGGCATCTCTCCCCTTTTTTTTTACAGCGTTCACGCGCTCCAGCCTGCGTGTCCGCCCTGCCCAGATCGCCCCCGCGCCAGAGCGGATTTGGGCGGGGGTGTGAGTCATGCGCCGTCCCGCAGACTGCTTCCTGACGAGGAGAAGCCCTGTGCGTCCCACAACCACAGTCTGAGAGAGAGAGGGATGGAGAGAGGGAGGGAGGGATGGAGAGAGAGAGGGAGGGAGAGAGGGAGGGAGAGAGAAGAAAGGAGAGAGAGAGAGAGAGGGATGGAGAGAGAGAGGGAGGGAGGGAGAGAGAAGAAAGGAGAGAAAGAGAGAGAGGGAGGGAGAGAGAGGGAGGGATGGAGGGAGAGAGAGAGGGAGGGATGGAGAGAGAGAGAGAAAGAGAGCAAGTTAATTGCTGCTGAATGAGCACAGTCTATTAAGCAAATGACATGCAGGTGCAGTTTTTCTTTTTTAAGTGAAGGCCTGTCCCCTTTATAATGCACCACAGGGGAGGGGGGACAAGATCCCACAGGCTGGTTAAGGGAAAGATACTGTTCCAGCTCCTCTCTCACTAACACACACGCACACGCACACACACGCGCACGAACACACACCCATCCACAAACACATACAAACTCCCACCACACACTTTCTGTAAAAACACAGACATACAAACACACACACACACACACACACACTCCCATCCACAAACACATACAAACTCCCACCACACACTTTCTGTAAAAACACAGACATACAAACACACACTCACACACACACACACCCATCCACAAACACATACAAACTCCCACCACACACTTTCTGTAAAAACACAGACATAGACACTCACACACACACACCCATCCACAAACACATACAAACTCCCACCACACACATACTGTATAAACATAGAGACCTACAAACACACACACTGCACACATACACACACACACACCCATCCACAAACACATACAAACTCCCACCACACACTTTCTGTAAAAACACAGACATACAAACACACACACACACACACACACACACACACCCATCCACAAACACATACAAACTCCCACCACACACTTTCTGTAAAAACACAGACATACAAACACACACACACACACACACACACATATAAACCCACGCACACAATCCTAACGTAGTGTGCTTCGTGTTACAGTCTGTCTCCAGGGCCTTTTTTGCACTCGCGTCCCCTCCGTCACAAAAGGAGGGAGCGGTCGCAGCCAGGACCCCAGGCCAGCGGCCAGGCCGCAGTGACGCCTGACTCCACTTCCCACAGGCCTCTCTGACCGATGACATCATCGCCCCGACACCACGCCAGCAATATCTCAGCTCTTTACAATCGGTTGCAAAACATTTCTCAACACTGAGTTCACTTTTTCGAAAACCCTTCACACAGCTAGCACGACAGCAGTCTACGTGGACCAAACTGTGAATGACTGTTCGTTTCTCTGAAGCTAAATGTATCGAATGACCGCAGCTTTCAAAATTCTTTCATTCTTTTCTCACGCGAACCCAACCACCAGCAAAACTGCACTATAAGCATCTACTGCCCATTTTCCAAATATTTGCATATAAACTGTTGCATTTAAGTTCAAAACCTAACATACAAAATTCAAGTGTACTGCAATTTTTTTACATCAAATACCATATGAAAATATATTCAAATTCCTAAAAAAAATAAAATGTAGACATAATGGTTATGGAGACAAATGGTGAAAAACTGTTGATTAAATTATGCAAATGAGACCAGCCACAACTGATTCCCATCTCAGGTGCCGGCCTACCCAGGTGTTTTCAGTTCCATTACCATCTATGCAGTAAAACGGCTTGCAGTGGACTAGTGGTTTGCATCTTGCAGTGTGGCCTCGGTATTCTGTAAAAACCTGGGGATTTTTCTTCATTATGGTGAGAATTCGTCAGTCATCAGCTGTAGAGGCTTTGCTTAGTTTGTCAGGTTCTTTGTGATTTCTAAGCTCTACAATGCTATCTTTCCTTTTTAATAATGTTCCAAACTGTTGATTTTGGTTAGCCTAAGGTTCTGTGTCTTAAATAAAAGCTGAGAATTTGTAACCATATGTGTATTTGCACTTTAACCACACTGCACCAGACAACACGTGCACTGCTCTGTACCAGCCACACTGCACCAGACTACACGTGCACTGCTCTGTTCCAGCAACACTGCACCAGACTACACGTGCACTGCTCTGTACCAGCTATAGTGCACCAGACTACACGTGCACTGCTCTGTACCAGCCACACTGCACCAGACTACACGTGCACTGCTCTGTACCAGCTACACTGCACCAGACTACACGTGCACTGCTCTGTTCCAGCAACACTGCACCAGACTACACGTGCACTGCTCTGTACCAGCTATAGTGCACCAGACTACACGTGCACTGCTCTGTTCCAGCCACACTGCACCAAACTACACGTGCACTGCTCTGTTCCATCGACACTGCACCAGACTACACGTGCACTGCTCTGTACTAGTTATAGTGCACCAGACTACACGTGCACTGCTCTGTACCAGCCACACTGCACCAGACTACACGTGCACTACTCTGTTCCATCGACACTGCACCAGACTACACGTGCACTGCTCTGTACCAGCCACACTGCGCCAGACTACACGTGCACTGCTCTGTACCAGCCACACTGCACCAGACTACACGTGCACTGCTCTGTTCCAGCCACACTGCACCAGACTACACGTGCACTGCTCTGTTCCAGCCACACTGCACCAGACTACACGTGCACTGCTCTGTACCAGCCACACTGCACCAGACTACACGTGCACTGCTCTGTTCCAGCAACACTGCACCAGACTACACGTGCACGTGGACTGGAGGGCTGAGTCAACCCTGTAGAAAAATGTGCCCAGTAAATAAGCAGGAATAGCCAGGTCACCATTATCCCCCAACAGCCCGGTGCACACCCCCACCCCTAACCCTCCCCTCCCCTCCCCTGGCCTCTGGGGTATGTGGGGCTTTGGCCTGTTCAGTGTCCACTGTCCACTCCTCCGGGGCCGAGACCGTGGAACTGCTCCAAAAACAGCGGCATGGTTGTGGGAGACTGAGCCAGAGCATTGCTCACTGGTGCTCACCCGTCGCCGTGAGCTTCTAGCACATTTCGCATTCCGCAGGGGCCCAGGAAACTCTGAGAAAAGACATTCGTGTAGCCCTCTGTTTAGGACATGCAGTTAGGGGAATAAGATGTCTGACATTAAATGACTTACCGAACATCTGCAACTCCTCAAAAGGGCTTTACGTTAAATTAAAATATACTGGTTTCTTTATAGTTCAGTTTCCATATATATATATATATATATACGATCCCCAGGTTATAAGACTATGTACTGTGTATTATAATAATAATAATGCATTTAGTGCTGTTCACCAAATATATGCTTTTCAGAGTGACAGTAAGTATAGATCACACCATTGTGTAAAGGGGAAGATCCTACCATTCAGGGAAGGAGTTCTAATCACTGACACTCAGATACAGATAAACGCAGTTCTCAGGGCGATAAGGACGAGACACAATTCAATAGCGATATAAAAGTTTTTTAAATGCTGCTTTTAAATTACTGACTGGGAGGGTTGTCCAGCTGAGAAAGAACGTGTGACTGTTTTACACATCCCTACAGGCCATGTAGGGATGTGTAAATGTACCCTACTGGCCATGCAGCAGGACAGGAAGAGACGATACCTGGCCACACAGTCCATTGTGAGAGCCCATGGCTGCTTCACAGCCTACAGGCCATAGAGTACCACAGCCTACATGAACAGTTGGATGTGGAGAATGAGGCCAAAGACATTGGTGGGAGCAACTGCGTGAACTGATTTATTGTGCAAGACAAAGAGCCTTGAAGTCGATGAGAGTACACAGGGAGATTGAGGATGAGAAGTCCAGCCTATGGTCCGGAAGGCCTGCGGTTGGAATGTGAACCGCTCCACAAAGTTATTTGACGGAAAACGCGGAGAGCTGCAAGTCAAATTGACCTGCTTCCTATCAGCCTGGTATCGCGTTACCGCCATAATCTCCACAGGTCAATAGCCCGAATGCTTCAGGCTTAGCGGTTAAATGTGTTTGGTTAATTTAATACCTTACAATAAATAAACAGAGCGCTCAGCTCAGGGAAAGGTGCGGTTCAAGCAGGACGCGGAGGCATCGTCCACTTTCCCAGCATCGGCAGATTGTTCCGAAATACACGAAACCGAAAAACGTCGAGTTAATCGCTGCAGCAAATTGATGTCGAGAAAAATGTAATAGGGAATCAGCCTTGGCAGACCGAAACCGTGGCCCTGAAGATAAGTGAAGCAGTTAAACTGAAGTGAATTAGATGATGCTTAAGCCTGGAATGGAGTCAATATATCTGTTTATCCGAGATAAGTAGCACTGAGGACTTACAGCTACTGCTTAAACTTTGCAAAAGCAAATCCTCATCAGCTTAATGGTAAACATCTTTTAGTGTGTTTGGTTGGAGACAACCTGTTACAAGGTCAGTAGGATGAGGTGTGTGGAAAAGATTTCATGGAATACTGGATCCCTGGAAAGCTTTCACTCACTCTGGAATGCAAAAATTTTTGCATGCTATCGAAAATGCTTTGAGGGACGTGTGGGAAAATAGCGAGAACCTGATCTATGTCCTGTTAAGAACAAGGTGCCAGTGAGTATCTGGCCTTTAATCTCCGTGTGTTGAACACACGGAAGCTTCGGCATTATCAGTGTGTTTTCTTCATTCTCCAATGCTTTAATCCAAATTGCCGCCATCTTAATACAGCAGAAGATGAGAGAAGCTGCGTTCTGTGCTACGTTTTTGAGTTACCTCACCGGCTCAGTCTTCAAAGCCAGAGTCTGACTCCTATTGCACCTCCACGGATGTGTGTCAACGATGCTGTCTCGAAGAAATGTCATTAGCCAGGGAGAGAGAGTATTTATACCAATATAAAATGTCTGAGAAATGAAACTGTGCCCATGGGTAAACTGCATTTGTTAAAATGCCTCTTCAAAAATTGTGTTTATTCTATAGTGTGAAGTTCCTTTTTTTTTTTTAAGTTGAAGTTCAAATAGAAGTGTACTTATTTAGAAATGTTAAAAAAAATATTCTTGTGGAAAATGCTGAAAAGGAGCGGTTAACACGATATGTTTGATATGTTACAGAGCATCTTTTTTTTTCTGTTGTTTGTAGGGATGAACAATTCCCTACTCATTAGATCCTTAAAATGAATTGGACCAGCACTGGTACATTGGAAGCACATTTAGTTTGAAGCAAAATTATTGTTTTTTTTTAAAAAGAGAACTTTAGAAGGAACGTCGTTGCCACAGACGTTTCATAAAAAAATTGGCCTCTTTATCAGTTTGTCATTTCCCATTATAAACAAGTTCATAACAGAAGACGGTACACGCTGCTGCAGAATTCTGAACCTCACACAAAGAAACCACAATAAAACACACAACAGTGGAAGCTATGCACGATTCAACTCGCATGCTAAAAATATATCCCTTTGCTGCTTATTAGATGTCAGGAAATCCCACCAAACCATTAGGAATGCATTAGGATGTCATTAGAGATTGCAGAGATCTTTGGGATGTTTAAACTCATCTCCTGTTGCTGAAACACATGAAAGGTGTTTTTAACTTAGTTGATATTTCTGGATAAGGGGGCAAGGGTGTGCCTTTCTTGACTGATCTTTATCACGTTTGGCTGTAATCCCTCAGCTCAATCTGGCAAGAGATGAGAATGCATTCTCTCCTTTTTAAGTAGAGGTTTTGAGAAAATACTGTAGTTTACTCCTTGGTTGGCGGAGTCATACCTGCATATATGGGTGAGGCTGGGGAGTGTGGAATTGGGTAGTGTACTGAGGTAACCTCTGCCAACCAGGAGATTGAAGAGTACAGATGGCTCTTTCTGCACTAATGTGGTTGAATCCTCGACCTGTGCGGACCATAACAGTGGGCTGTTTTCACTGGTGTCCTGCAAATGTCATTATTAATATCTGCACTTGGCAGGGCTTGTTGAGGAGATCCCTCCAAGTTCCCTATCCGGACAGATCTGATCCCCCCGCACAACAAAATAATTCCCAAAGCGCTCATCGCCGTAGTCATCGTCAGTCATGCATTTCTGGCCTGGAATTTGTGCAGTACATTACCAGCTCAAAAATGACAATTTCTCATCATCATTTTTTTTCTCAAGTTGGGAATTTAATAGGATTCATCAGACAAAGAAAAACACTAAAATGAAGATTAATGGGAAAATAGCAAAGTAGAATAGTAAAGAAGTAAGAAGTAGTTAGGCTTTGTTTTCAAGATTTAAGAAATGAATGTGTGTGTGTGTGGGGTGGGTGGGTGCTGTGTGGGGAGCACATGTTGCTTCCCACATGACACTGTGCAGTTTGGTTTTGTGAAAGTTGAGCAGAGTGGCACAGGATGATGGTGATGACACTCATTACCAGCACAGTCTGCTTTCAAAGCAGGCATTACCTGCACCTCAAAGTGCCCCTGAGATGACAAACCCATTTAAAGGCTTTGAGGACTTAACAGCGGGAATAAAAGTTCATTTAGCGCTAATCGCTGCTTCCACCAAGCTTCCAGGCGTGGGACAGAATGCTACTGAGCCCACCCATGGCAAGAGCTCCGTAACCCCCCTCCATAATTATGATATAATTGCAAATCAGCAACACTGTCTCACACGGCAGCATGTACTTTCATTACATCACTGGAAGGAGATGTGTAAACTGAGAATATACTGAATGGGCCTCATTTTACTAAACCTTTATTAAGTTATTCTTACTTTTGTTCTTAAAAATGACCCTACAAAAAACCAATATGGAATTCATGACACATGTGCAGACCTTTGTTTTTGTGCATATCCCAGGTGTATGAGATGATGAATGCTGACTGTTGGTAAATTTTAGGCACAATCCTGTGATTAGCATTAGGACACAGCCATGAACAAATACAGATTTTTTAAAAATGATGAATGTCAAAATGTTCTTGGAAACATTCTTATGCACAGTTTATGATCAAATGTGATCGTACACATGTTTCATGAATGAGACCCATTGAGTTGTTGCCTTGACTGAGCATGACTACCAGGGGAACCCAGCCCTGGTCCAGGAGAGCCGCAGGACATATTGCTTATTGTTGCTACTCCTTACCTGGTGTCTTGGGTCTAAATAGCCTGGAGACCAGGTGGCTCTCCGAGAACAGGGTTGGAGGCCCCAGTCTTTCACTCTGCCTCCATGGGAACTAGGCTATATGCAGGGGGAAGCTGACCTGATGTCATTTTTTAAACAATACAGCCTTCATCTTCCTTCCCAAGCGTTCACTGGGTGTGGCCATGCCGCCACAGGTGTCTACACAGGTCAGGTTTGCACAAACAACACCCATTTCCTGCCAATCTGTGTCTCGCATGCCTACCACAAAGAAAATACCAGCTTTGTCTCTGTGGCAACAACAACAATCACCGTTAGCCTTACTGCACCCAATAAGATAACAATAACAATCTGTAAAATCCCCCAGTAACAGCCTGTGAATCACAAAATTACCTTTGTTTATAGTTTGTATCGAAGCCAATCTTAATCCCTTCAAGGCTGAATAATGGGTTTGAATGATCCTGTCTATGCTAGCACTCCAGTGATGAAACCATCCTGCCATCCATCTCTTTGTGTTCCAAACAAATAACTGACAATAACAATGAAAAAGTTCCTGTTTTTTTGATCCTATAGTTGTTGATTGAATTTGGCAGATGAAAAACATTGGTCAGTAGTTCCAAACATCTTGGGATATGCTGCATTTCTCACCAGGAATGCATACTTTTTGAACATGGGAGTGCAGCTGTTTAAGTCCACAGTCCTTTTTGTTTCAGGGGTCAGGCTTTATTTGGACTCATTTTTACTGACTGCATACCTGCAAAATAGTACAAAGACATTGCAAGGGGAAAGATCACTTTAAGAAATGTGGCTGAGGTTTTTGTATGTGGTTCTCACGAAAACTGAACTATGATTAATCAAAGACCAAAAATTCATCAGCATCTGAATTCTCTTTTGTTCTCTTTGAAAAGGGCTCAGATGTCAATTTATTCATGATTCAATAAGCCAGATAAATGTTAATTTTATGTATCCAAAGCTTTAAAAATATGTGCTTTCATAGAAGAAGGAAACATGGCCAATGGAAAAGGCAAAAAGGCTTCCATAGTGGAATTTTCTAGAGGACTCAAAGGAGACTTTCAGGTTAAGTAGGCCACATAATAATTATAAACAGACAACATGAAGAAATGGCTAACAAAGCAGAGTAATACACTGAAAAATAATATCTGTTGGGTTGCTGTTTCCTACACTGCCATTGAAGTTGAAGTTAGTTTGTGCCATTTGTATATTATACTAAATAGTTTTGATATTTTAATTCAGGTCTATAAGAACACATGCCTGGTTTCCACTCCAAAGTGTAAACTTTTGTTGTTGTTATGGGGCAGAGAATGAACAGCTCGTTATTGAGCTCGGTTGTCGGTTTGCATTTTCAGCACATTATCCAACTGATGAGAGGTTTTGTGGTTTTTCACCCACTCAAGGACAAATCTTTGATTTGGGAAGTGTTCGTTAACAAGCTTACATGTTCTTAAGCAAACACTAAGTTTAATATAATTTGATTCTGGTTACTGCTGGACTTTTTCCCCTGTAAGTAACTGCGTAGCTAATGTAATTATACTGGGTGACTTCTCATCTTTCCTGGTTTCCTTCCCTGCCTGTTCAGAGCCTTCTTGGTGCAGATCGTACAATAACGTTGGTGTCTCTGTCTTGGCAGTATTTTAAACAGGGGAGTAACAGATATTGTAAGGGGTTAGAATGTGGCTAGGGCATTGAGTGTTGTAGACTGACTGTATTTCTAGAGGGAGACTTCCAGGAGGTGTTTGTTTTCAACCATCATTGCCTCGTTGTTCCTGGATTTCAAGGACAAACTTTATGGCCTCTGCTGCAGTGTGGAATTGTTAGTTCCAGGAAATGGCTGACACACCCTTTGGAGAGGTATTCTAGAGGTGAAAAATGGGGACAGGGTAGAGGGGTGGGTGTCTGCAGAGTAGGTAGAGAGAGAGATGGGTAACAGTAGGATGTAGGCTTAGTTCAGGGCAAACATATCATACAGTGGCAACATTTCTGGAGAATAGAGCCCAACCATATTTCTGCCCTTGCTGGAAGAGAATCTGGCCCTTGGCTCTTAAAGAGGGTGGGAGAAGCCACAGGACACCCAGATGTCCACATCTCCATGCAAGGGGAGTTTACATGATAAGGAGGGTAGCATGGGGTACTGCCCAGCTGAATGCCCAGGGAGGAGGCCTCCTGGAAGGAGCTCCTGGCCAGTCCACTGTGGGTCCAGCGGTCCATGTTGTGGTCAATGACATTGCTCAGTGTAGGTTCGAGGTCCTACAGGAAAAACTTGTGCAACTAGCAGCAAAGATTTGAAGCAGAACCTACTTGGTGTCTTATCGATATATCTGCCTGTATGAAATGTAAGAAGAGAGAAGATGGATTTATTTTGAAATTTCATTGGCAGGAGGAGTTTTTGGTACTTTTGTTCTGGTTGCTGGCCAATGTTATGCTGAGGACAAAAAAGAGACAAGGTAAAAAAAATATTGATATGAAAACTAAGATCATATGTTCTCTTATCAACAAAATACAGAATTTAAAGACCTCGGCTAGTGTAAGTATACAGCAGCTTGGATTCAATCAAGATTCCTCCTAAACTTTGACTCATTAGTAAATGCTGTTTTGTCCCATTATAGATGAAGCTTGCATTATGTATTTATGCTTTCTAACCTTCCAAACTGTCCAAAAAAAACAAAAATGTATATGACGTGTTTATTTGTCGATCAACGCTAGAACAAATGTTGATTGAATCCAGGCCAGCCTCTTTGACTTTTTTGCCTTCAAGAAAATCCCCAAAACTTTAGAATATTCCCTAGCAGCAATTGGTTCGAGCTCTGCTTCCAGCATTTTATGGGTGTCTGTGATCGAAACCACAAGGACGCGAGAGCTGGGCTCCAGCAGAGGTGTGGATGGCCTGCATGAGGACCAGCCCAAAATTTTATTTTCCCTGGCAGTCTGGAGTCACGAAACTCTTTCCAAAACCATTGGAAAGTCACAATGCTCATTTGGCTAAACCAAGGAAACCTTCTTTATTAAAAACATCTTATGAATTTAAAAATATTCGATAAACTGCCCTTAAATCACTATATACATTTTTGTTTTTGCGTTTCCATGCAGTTTATGTGGTTCACATTATATCTTAATGGGCTAAAAGCAAAGGGCCTGGATCTGCATGGATTAATTTGTGCTGTGTGTCCCCCTGAGACCTGGAAGAGAAAAAGTTTAAGTATTTTAATTTTTTGAGTATCTTGGATGAGAAATACAGTGAAATGTGGCTATAATTTCGCAGTGAAAATATCTGAAGCATATTATTATTATTATTATTATTATTATTATTATTATTATTATAGTGTTATTGAAGATCTCTTGTGGTATAGGTTTCAGCATTGTACAATATAGGTTTTTTGAGATTAAGGCCAATGACTCATGTCCCCTACAGCAGACATAGGTGGACATGACATGGGACTATTATGTTCTTGAGTGTCTAATAAAAATAAACACCTCTTATATTGTTGATAAGATAATACATTATTAGGGAATAATGGAGATTCAAGCAACGTCTCAATATTTCTTTCCAAAGTTTTGAGCCAAACATGAAAAATTTTATATGGTGAGAGTGCCCGGAACATTTCACTTTGTTCAAAATTGAATGAAATTTTTTAAGTTAAATGTGTAGTCGCACATGTTTCCTGAAGTCCATGCACATTAAAAGAGATAGTATCCAGGAAATGAAAGTCATATGATCTGTGAAGGAAGGGTCCTGACCTAACCATGAAGAACAGACAACATTCCTGGAGTATATGAAGACATCAAGGGGTGAGTTTTGCCTTGTATATATTTCTATAAATAACACTTTTTAAGGTACCCCCCAGTTCTGTGCCCTTTTTGTGTGTCATTTGGAGTGACATTGTACACAGAAATGCAATACATGATTATCATTATTGCATTTAAAACTCCATGTTGCAGTGGGCGTGCCACTAAGATGCTAGCTGATCACCACTATGCCCCAGAATGCTGTGTGATGCATCATATGTCATGACACTTTATTATGTACTGTGACAGAGTGTTGCATGTCAAAATTTCTCAACTGTGAAGAAGGGTATAATTTACCCAATATGATTTAAATGCCCTCCAATTAGAGCGGACAGTCTGCTCTTTAACCTCTTATTCAATGTTTAATTTCAAATCAAAGGTGCTGGACTACAGAGCCAAAACAAGATTGTTGATTGTTGACAAGAAAATTGTGTCACTGTCCGAATACTTATGGTCTGCACTATATATATATATATATATATAGATAGAGAGAGAGAGAGAGAGAGAGAGAGAGAGAGTGCACACACACACATACACACATTTTTCATGTTTCTTAGTGTTGTAAAGAACAGAAAATAGGCCCTAATGTCCCAAGGCGGCTGAAACCCCAGACAGCTTTTCAAAAAATTGATCTCAACCTAGGAAAGATGTTTAAACATTATATTCCTTAGGGGAATAAAAACCTGTGTTGTGAGACAGTTCTTTCGTTGCGGCAGGGTAGCCGACTTAAAAATCAGAGAAAATAAACTCTACAAGCAGCAGCTCCCTTTGGATCAGTCTGGATCAAGAGCTGCTCCTATCAGGCAGGTTTGTTCTGACTGGGAGAAGTCTGCTTTCAATAGCGGTCTGTGCAGGCTGCCAAACTACAAACACACCTGAGTAAATACATTACACTGCTGTCCTCCACCATTACACCCCAGCACCCCCAGCCCCTGAAGCCAGAGAACCGGCTGCCTGGGAGTGCTTTGTGTCTCTGCTCTCCTCCTTGTTAGGACTATGGGCTTTGGCTCCAGCCTCTGAATCCATCTTGCTCCAGTAATACTGTCCAGCTACGCTGGCTAGGAAGGCATCGGTTGAGCCTGAAATCGCATCACAGAAATACTCTGTTAAGTCAAATGCCGCTACACTGAGGGAAGTCCAGCATTGTTATGTGACTGTAGTGCTTTCCCATGCCCTGAGTTAGAGGTGCTTCACTGTGGGCTGGGGATAACTGTGTGCGTGACTGAGACGTGTCCGCGGATCGCCCGTAAAGGAGAGGCTGTGCTTCCTGCTGTTGGATTGCCCCTCACTTTTGATCAGTCAGTCAGTGGTGGGAGAGACACTCGTTGCTCACTGATCCAGCAGCAGACTCACACTGCTGTTGATTTCTCAGTCTCTCTGTGTGGATTATCTGGGGTTAACCTGCATTGGCTGTCGGAGGTGCCGTTGGGTCAGGCATGGTGCCGGTAACGGAGACCTTCTGATAGCTAAAGCTCATCTCCTCACTGCCATTACTCCTTTGACAGAGCCCCCCCCCCAAACAATGTTGACCTGCATCTCGGCTACAAGGCTTATCACTCTTATGACTTGTATCCTTCTTTGTTCCTGTAGCACTTCCATGTTAAACACATACTGTACCTCAATCCAGCACTTATACTGCACTTGTATTGTTATCTTGCTGTTGTAGCTTGTTGTCATACCTCGTAGTTTGACTTCACTGTCTGCCCTGGCCTATGCTTACTGTGTGAACTGGACTTAATGTGTTCATGGCTATGGATACCTGTTACATAATGAGTATTGTAGCTTATCGGACCTGTGTTTCATAGTTGCTCCAATGGCCTTCGGTATGCACTTATTGTACATCGCTTCGGATAAAAGTGTCTGCCAAATAAATGTAATGTCATGTCTGATCTACGGAGTGTAGCACAGTGGGGAAGGAACTGGGCTTGTAACCGAAAGGTCGCAGGTTCGATTCCCGGGTAGGGCACTGCCGTTGTACCCTTGAGCAAGGTACTTAACCGAAATTGCTTCAGTATGTATCCAGCTGTATAAATGGATACAATGTAAAAATGCTATGTAAAAAGTTGTGTAAGTCGCTCTGGATAAGAGCGTCTGCTAAATGCCTGTAATGTAATGTAATGTAATGAGTCATGATGTGACCACTTTTCTAACTATAATAGATCAGTGTTTTGTGATCATCAAATTACCGATGTCACAAAAACTTTCATTGCTGCCTCATGGATGTCCTATCGACCACCATGACCAACGTTGATTAGACCTTTTTGATGGGAGATGTCGGGAATGTCTCAAGAACGTGGGGTGACAGTATAGAGCAATGGGTAGAGAACTGGCCTTGTAACTCAAAAGCTGCAGTTTCAGTGTCCAGGTGGGACCCTGCTGTTGTGCCTTTGAGCAAGGTTCATAACCTTCATTGCTTCAGGAAGTATCCAGATATATGTATAGATGGGCACTATATAAAAGTTTTAGCATTGCATAAGTCGCTATTGATGAGACCATTTCTAAGTGGCAGTGAACCTGCCCGCTGATTACTGTAACATGGATGACCATGGTCACCTTGCACCAGAATAAAAGCTGAAAATCATTCCTTGCTCATTATGGGTGAATCCAAAATGTGATCTTTAATAATATAATTTCTTATTCTACTTTAAGTAAAATTTGGTGTAGCACAGGGATCACTACTAGGTCCCTTATTATTTCCCATTTCTGGTGCCCCAGAAGTATGGCATCAACTTTCATTTTTATACTGATGATACTCTGTTGTATATTTCCATAAATGCTGACTACCTCTCCCAACTATTACCTAGTTGTGCCTAGCTAAAATTAAAACGTGGCTGTCCATAAATTTTCTGCTTTTAAATGCTGATAAACCTGAGCTGTTAATTATTAGACCAACCAATCACAGGCATCTGTAAAAAAAATTTGTCACCATCACCATTGGTGTAATCTTTAATCCATCCATCTCATTTCATACTCACATAAAGGCTGTAACTAAGATTTTTTCATCTTTGCAACATTGCTAAAATCTGGCCAATTTTAAGAACTGCTGATGCCAAAAGTTTGTTACACACATTTGTATCTTCCTGATTAGATTACTGCAATGTCCTTTCTGCTGGTGGTCTACATAACACGACCATTATAAGTCTTGTTCAGAATGTCCTGGCCAGAATCCTGACAAAAACCAGAAAATGTCAAAATGTGACTCCTATTCCCTCTTCCCTCCATCGGCTGCCAGTGCAAGCTAGAGCTGATTTCAGAAATACTGCAGTTGACCTATAAAGCCTTGCATGAATTGGCAGCGTCCTACCGCTCTGATCTCATTGCTCCATAGACACCAGAACACACCCTGCGCTTCCAAGAGGCAGGCTACTTATCACTTCCCAGATTCAATAACACATCACCTGGGAGCAGATCCTTCCAGTGCCGCGCTCCCTGACTCTGGAATGCTCCTACCGCGTCAATCAGCCCTGCAAGCTCTCTTAATGTTTTTAAAACAAGGCTGAAGTTGCATCTTTACTCACTCTCCTCCGGCCCACCCTGACGGGTCTGATTTACTAGTTAGTCAGCCCTAAATGGGGGTTTATTTATTACTATTGTTGTTGTTTTTTGTTATTTTTGTTATGTTGTAGCTGTGTAATATCTTTTATTGCCTTTTATTTTGTTTTTAAATGTACTGTGTGCTGAGAGCTTAATAGGGATGTGGTATGTAAAAAAAATGAGGGTTACGGTTAGGGCAAGGGTTAGGATGCCACACAGATGCATGTGTGTAAAAGGCTAGGGTTAGGATGCCACACAGATGCATGTGTGTAAAAGGCTAGGGTTAGGATGCCACACAGATGCATGTGTGTAAAAAGCTGCCTGCTTCCTTCCTCCTGATATCACTAGGCCTTGTATTTATTTGCAGGAGAGACCGTAAGAAACTGGGCACCGTGTTTTTAACTGAGAGACTGTGAAAAGTCTATAAATGCCTTCACAAATGCCTAATTTGTCCATCCAGATTCTCTCTCCAGCAATGTCCAGATTCCCTCTCCAGCAACGTCCAGATTCCCTCTCCAGCAACATCCAGATTCTCTCTCCAGCAATGTCCAGATTCCCTCTCCAGCAACATCCAGATTCCCTCTCCAGCAACATCCAGATTCTCTCTCCAGCAATGTCCAGATTCCCTCTCCAGCAACATCCAGATTCCCTCTCCAGCAACATCCAGATTCCCTCTCCAGCGATGTCCAGGTTGCCTCTGATTCCCGCACTAGCATACCTCCATACTCCCTCTCCAGTGGCCTCCCGGCCTGTACGTAGGCCCGCACAGGAATGCCAGAGATACGGACGCTGTCGTCCCATCCACCCGAAAAATCTCCCCTTTCACTCTAGCCCCGCTGGCGCTCTCTGTGCATATGGCGCTGATGAGAGCCAGGCCCGTGAGGAAGTGTATTAAACAAGCCCAACACTGACGGCTGGCAGGTTATGTGGAAAGGCAGGGGAATCTTTTGAACCCCGAGTTACATTATAAACTCCCCTAAACGCATCCAGCTGTGCAAAGTTCAGCAGGGAAATAAAAAGAGGGGCTTTGCATGTTACCTCTGGGGATGATAACGGCTAAGCACCGCTAAAGCAAGCAGGCACTTAGCAATCAAAAGCCCCCAAAAGGAAAGACTCCCCACATTTATTGCTGCCTGCTAATGGGATCTCGGGGTCAGGCAGCCGATCCGAAGTACCCCCCCCCCCCCACCCCCTTTTTATAAATTTAATAATATGCGCACTAGACGAAGTAAAGGAAAAAGGAAACTTTGTGTGCTAGTAATTAAACGGAATTAGAATCAGCCTTTAAAGTCTGGGAGTCTTGTAATTCAGATTGGGACTGAAAGAGGCAGTTATTATGAAAGGGAGGGCCGGCTCCTGGCGGCACTTAAGGGCCTGAGATAAATTTCTCCGGCACAGCGGTCTCCTGCCATCGCCGCTTTCATCGCTGCGATGGAGCAAAAGCGAGGAGCTAACTGCTGTCACATGCTAGCATGCGATAGCGCACTCTCTGTCTGGAACAGGCGTCAGAGGGCAGCGGATCCCTCCTGAGACACTCCATCATTAACACCTCCAGTATATCATTTGTGCAAGCTCACTCCTTTGTGCACTTTAATTGTATGCTGCAAAAAAAAAATGTTTTTTTTTTTTTGTTTTTTTTGAACCAAGCCCTATTTCCTGCCTGGTAGGCATTTGCAGTCCATTTCAGTTTGAGCATATGTTTTGGTAATGTGATGTACAGTAAGTAAACGAAGAAAAGGGGAAAAAGTTCCTTTCTGTGGAACATCCTGTGATGTGAGGCTCCCTCCGCGCTGCCCTAGCCACACGCGATAAACATGAGCTCGCGGTCGGGTCGCGCTGCCGAGAACCCCTCCCGTGTGGGCTGGCGGCCCTGACCGCCATTGACAACAGGGGGTTAGGTGGCATGACCAGCGGCATTCCTGTGGCGGCTACGCTTCGCGGTTCGACGTTTTTTTTCTTCGGCATCGAGAGAGTAGCGGCTCCCAAAGCTGATTCCCGCTCAGCTGAAGAATCGGCTGTGTCGCGTAGTTTAGAGTCAAATAAAACAAACAGTCACGGGTTTGTTTTTAAAAGCAGAAAAGTAACATATTGTTAAGAACGAGGTGCAGTTATCAATACTTAATGAGCTATTAATAGCTGTATGGTACATGAGCTTGGTGACCTAAAGGTAACTCATCTGCAGAACAGGGAGGGGAAACAGTGCTGAACACTAAAAATTAAGAGCACTTGACTCAAAGCCAATGAATACGTCCACTGCGAAAAGAATCAGCCGCACATTATTGAATCAGTGTTGAGTCGTGTTCAGTGTAGAGCAGGCAGGACAGTGTGATTGTTTTTTATGTTCTGCCAAACACTACACCAAAACTTTCAGTCACAGTCAAAAAGTAATAATTATTTTTTAAATAATGATGGATAATTAATGGGAATGATGGATAATGAATTAATCTAAATAAATGACAGCAAAGTGGTTTGGAATAATTTAAATAAGCATTGATTTTCAATTACTTTCCTTGCTTGCCAAATTAATTTCTTAATTATGTTGTATTAGGTCTTTCACTTTTTTAAATATCTTACTATGGATAAGGTTAAAGTTAAAATGTTAGCGGAGACAGCCCATGCTGCACTCTAGTAGACTGGGCCGCACTTCATATGAGCTGGCCGTCACAAAATTAACTTATCTATCATTTTCCGTTCGCAGGTCTATCACAAACCAGCACGCAAATATGCAACTCAGTCAGCAATACTTAAACGTGGATTTTTTTTTTGCCAAAAATAATCTAGTCTCCTGGGAAAGTAAACAAAAAAAACTTTCCAAGTTGCTGCCCTTCACTTCCCCGTTGGAGCAAAAGGTTTTGGGAATTCATTCCTTTGTACAGTTTATGTCGGTAATTTTTCCCGGACTCGGTGCTGACAAGTGTATATTTTTGGAGGCAAACCGTCTGGTGGAACTCTCGGAATGTGGCGAACCAGTCTGCTTCCAGCGCCAGACTCGGCCACTGGACAAGTGCAGCTCATGGGAAACTCCGGTCCGGTCGGGCCTAGTCTTAGCCACATCTGTTACCGTGCATTATCAACTTAGCTACATCACAGCGCCGGCGATTTGTTGCGGACCCTTAAATAAAGTGTAAAGCTTTTGGGAGGACAGAGACGCATTCTGAGGCGCTCCCAGTACAAGCGTGGATCAGCGAAAGGGGGAGGGCCCAGGGCTCTGATGTCATAGGGAGAGGATAAGGGAAGGCATGAAAAAAAAAAAAAAACATGGCCGTCAGATTCCTCGACGCGACAGCTGAGAAATATCTCCCTCCCCGAAGCCTCGAAAGAATTCAGCTTTGCCCTCGTCCTGTTATTAATGTGTGTTATTGCAGTTATTAATGTACTGAATACCCACAGGCTCTAGGATCATTCCAAACCGGACAGAGGAATAGTTTCACTATGCATGCTGTTATCTTTATTTATTTTATCGTTGCTAATTTTACTTAGTTCTGTGTTTGAAAGGCATGATGGCTGTTTAAGTCTTTATTTATTAAATTCCTTATTTATTATCTCTTTATTGGTATTGTATTTTGTATTGATACTCTTGCTATTAATAATCATTTTATTGCTTGATAAGCATCATCAATTAAATGTATTGGTACACTGTTTTAGGGATAGACAAAATGGCAACCCAAGTTGGGCTGGATGACCTGCTTTCATTAATCCTTATTGCAGGATATAATTAATGAATCTAACTCATCTGATTCATCCTTTAACTTTAATCAGAGGGACTTAAACCGTGCTACTGAGCTAAGTGGTGGTCATCAGGTAGCACCACCTGTGTGGCAAGCAATAGAAACATGTTTCTGCTTGCTTTTTCAAAAAACAGTCACCCCCCCTTGTTTCCATGACTGCCACAAAAACAATGAAGCTTTCCCACCAAAAACACGTCCCCGTGCTGTTTGTCCAGCTCATTAAACATTTTGAACTTTTTTTTTGGCACACCAACCAGATGTTCCCTAAGTGATGCTGGGTTAGGTGTGTGATTTTTTTTTTTGTCCTTCTCTCTCAGCATCTGTAATTAGAGACACACACATTTGACTAAGAAAGAAGGTTGTTACCAGCCAGCAAAGACAACAGATGAAGTGCATTACATGGCAACAATGCAAGTTATAACACATACAGTAACACACATATATGAGCTGAGCAGAAAAATAGCATTCCTCAGCAAAGGACGACCTACACTGGAGTGACAAGCAGCAACAATGAAATATGTGCTGCCAAATGATGAAGTATATTTTTTTATTTGTGAATGAATAATCCAATAAAATAACTAACAGTCACAATGATGTTGTCACGTATAATACTTCTTAGAGGACAAAAACAATCCTGCTGGTTTGTGTTAAGAATTATGAAGTACGAAAACGCAAAGTACTTTAATTGGCAATAAAGATAAGACTTTAAGAGCAAATCCACCCGGGTCATTTTGGTAAGTCGGAGAATGTGATTGACTAAGAAAAATAACCGGAGATGCAGTAGATACAAAGCAGCTACAGTATCATCAGTCATTAACCAAACTGCAGAACTCTCCCTGGGGCAGGAGTGAGGGAGGCAGGGGGGGTCCAGAATGGAAAGAGATCCTATTTCCAGTGTCTGGGAAAGGGCAGAGGGAGCAGCGTTGGGCTGCAGGGACCCCCATCTCCCCGGAGCTGGCCCCCCGACTCGAACGAGGTAGCGGTTTGGGGGGGCGATCCCCGCCGCCCCTGCGGAGGCTCTCTCGGGGCCGCGAGCGCCGAGCGTTTGGGGAAAAGGCGTGACACTAATTACACGCTCAGTTAGCGCTCGCTCCGCGCGCCCCCCACCCCCCCCCCCCCCCCCCCCCCTCCCCCGGGCGGGCCCGGCCGCGGGGCCCCCGCTGATTTATTTCCGCCGACCAGCCGTGACCGATTCCGGCTGATCCTTCCGCAGCTTCTGATCCCCGGGCAACGCCCCCTCGCCCCCGGACCCACACCCGCCCCGAGCTCACAGAGCCCCACGACCGGGTCCCCACAAAAGCCCCCATTTACTGTACTTTGGGCCGGCTACACTGACACATAACAAAGAGATCCTTATGGGTCTTGTGGCTTTATGGGTCTTGCATTTTGACATTCAGTATTTTGCCTTGATTCAGAGAAAGGCATGTGAAACATGACTGAGTACCGTATAGTAAACCCCAGAGTGAGTGAGTAAACTGGGAGCAGATCCCCCGACACCATCTTCTTCCGGCCATTTACTGTACAGAGTAAACAAATCTCATTACAGCAAATGCACTGAGGCGCACAGAGGATCCAGACGATGATAAAATATGAAGCTAACACAGCTGGTAGGTGTTGCTAACACGCTGATTAAATTAGCTGTGTACATACAACACCGAGCCCCGTAGGTCAGTGGAAAGCAAGTCAGTGGAAAGCAAACGGACGGAGTGTAGCACAGTGGGTAAGGAACCGGGCTTGTAACCGAAAGGTCGTAGGTTCGATTCCCGGGTAGGACACTGCCGTTGTACCCTTGAGCAAGGTACTTAACCGAAATTGCTTCAGTATATATCCAGCTGTATAAATGGATACAATGTAAAAATGCAATGTAAAAGGTGTGTAAGTCGCTCTGGATAAGAGCGTCTGCTAAATGCCTGTAATGTAATGTAATGTCTATAAATCGCAAAGTGTTCAGAATTACTTGATCCTCTGGCTCAGTGATGTAAGTACAGATTCGTGAGTGTTCTTTCTTATGAACAGAGAGTCTGAGTACCCAAAACTCAGAGGTTCTCTTTTCAGAGTTTAGTCGAGTTTATAAAATGTCCACCTTTGGCAAGCCTTGGGTTTAAATGCGCTCAACGACATCAGCGAATTAGGAGAGTCTGGGTGGGTCTTGGGCAGGTCCCACAATCACTAGAACAGTAGTTGCCTCTTCTCTCAGGAAGCAACATGCCAGGAAGGATTTGACGTAATATATTATGACTCGCTCACTGAGGAGAAAAAGAGAGAGAGAGAAAAAATCTCCTTCAGGCTTTGGACTTTGAAGCATACAATAATGCACATTCACTCCTTAACAGACAGTGAGTTCATCAGTCAAAATCAGGCTTAAATCATGTTTAATGCTTGTCACAGAGTAACACTTGTTAAGTACATGATTCACAGTCTGTTTGCAGAAAAAAAGTGCAATATTCAGTACCTGTAATTTAAATTCTTTAACACACTTGGTAGGTATGCATTGCAATGGGCTGGTGGAGTTTAATAGAAAAGTAAATGTTTCCAGTTTAGTAATGAAAGGACTTGTAATACCTGTAGCATGTTTTGTAAATTATAAGAAACACTGTCAATAAAACATGAAAAATAACATGTTAATTAAAGGACATCAATTACTACCAATAAAATCCACCTGCAGCAGCACTTGATTGTTTCAAGAATATCTGGATGTGTATGAATCATTTTTAAGAAGTACTTCTGTTTAGGACATTCAGGATATCCCTAGAGAGGTATAAAAATTCCCAGAGATTGAAAATTTGAGTCCTAGCCAATTTCTTAAGGACAGAATACTTTTCTGTCTGAATACTGAACTTTACAGTCCAATCCAACATTCTTATCATTTTCATTGAATTGCAGTTACCCAACCTTTTGTGTCGACTAGCACCATTTGTGATTTAAAAAGGGTCCTTTCAACACCACATGCATGCAAGAATAGACTATATACATGAAGAGATAATATAAAGGCAATTTCATAAAAAGTATATTTTCAGAAAGCCAAAATATGCCAAATGTGAGAAAACTCTTTAAAATTGCTTGAGCTTCTTCTAAACGCTTGAAGATCTTATCTAAGCCAAGTTTGAATGTGGCTGAAGAAAACAAGTAATGTAAAATTTAGATTTTTTGAAAAAATCATAAGAAAATGCTAATTCAGTCACTGCATTTTTTTTGGTACATTAGGGCCTAAATACTAAACTTGTCTTTTGTCCTGGGAATCGTAAGATGCAAATACCATTTAAATGACTCCCTTTGACATTTATGGAATAGTTTTGAGTCATAAGTGTCTCCCTTTATTAAAGCAGGGCTGTTCTATGTGCTCTGTCATTCCTTTGGAATCGTATCCACAAGCTGTGGACCCGGCCAATTATCTGAAAGCATCCCCACCCTTCTCTCTGACTGCCAAGCCTGGCTCTCAGGTCCCCAGGGAAATGTATCACGTGCACCGATGTGGAAATTAGCACAAAAGCGCTAATGTATGTACAACATGACTTGTAGATGGAAGCGCGCCGTAATGTTCCTGTGGAACGTCGGGCAGCGTCAGCGCAAAGGAGCGTGAACGTAAGGATTGTGTCAAACTCTCTCGCCCTGCCCCAAGGCCACAGGACTGCACCGAATTTGAGTGTGAAACAAGGGGTTTTTTTTGACATTGTCTTAGGGCCGACTTATTTGGAGTTGGTGCTTTTAGAGTTATGCTGAGCTTGTTGGGTCTCCCGGCCCAAAAAGCACATTTAGCTGACAAAATACTTTGTCAGCTCAAGCCATTAGGAATTTTATATTATTTTTTATTTATATTTTGTCTTACCAGGGAGTTTTATTCAATGCCTAGCAAGAATTGCGGACACACGAATTGTAAGAAAAATTTTGTGGCGTCCTGCAGATTCCCGTCTGCCGAGCGGAACTCTTATTTTTGGCATCGTTCAGGGTCTGATATTATATTAGATGGCACCATGGTTGTAGTTAAACATACTATGTGCAATTCCCTTCCTGTAGAGGCCAAGTCATGGGGTGCTGCGGTCTACTTATGCATCTCGTAATTTTACCTGTGTGTATCAGAGACATTTTTCACAGCCCACTGAAACCACAACAGAACCCAAACCTGAATACCGTTTCCTTCCTTTTTCTTGTTTGAATACTGTAGGCAACTGTTTGAATACTGTAGGTACCTCATTATAAGTCACCACACGTGTTCTTCATTAGCCTTGGAGCTAATTGAGACAGCGCAGTTTTGTGGGAATAATGTTAAATTATGTGTGTAATGTGTGACGTAAGATTGACAGATTTACATCGGAGAATTTGTACTCCCATTCATCAAATAATTTGTTTGTTGACATGATGATAGGAAGAGTAAGCACAAGCCAACAAAGTTCAGTTTCTTGCTTCTTGCGTGCATAGCATTTCATCACCGTACTGAAATGCTGTCAGTAAAAGGCTCCTCCCCAAAAATTTGGGATTTGCTTACTTTGCTTAGTGTCCATCACTGGAGCATCAGACAGTACACAGTCCGGACTGCTATATGAATTCTGAATTATTTGACATTCATGTAACAGACACCATATGTTTAATATTGAGTTGTTGATCATTTAGAATTTTTTGCCTACAGAAAGGGGATGGGGGTCGTGGGCATCCAGTAACACCAACCAACATCAACCCTCAAAGCCCCCCTCCATATTTTTGTTAGAGAGAAGCAATTTGGCCATCAGTACAACTGACCTCATGCTTCAGTTGACAATGACACCACCCTTAACCCCAGACAAGTAGAGCACTCCTGCCTACATTTTTGAGGGAGTTCAGAATGTCTACAGGACAGCGTCCCGAACAGCGGCCTGGTCTGACCGACGAAACGAACCGGGTCACACCATGTTCCCTAATGGAAACAGTGGGGCCGGATTCGGACGGTTGCTTTTTTAGCCCTTAATGGCCAGAAGCTTGAAATCACAATAATAATCCCTCTCAACACGCCGCCCCTCCCCCCCACCCCGTACAGAGATATCCAGTAATACTGTAAACACGAAAGCAAAGCAGGGCCTGACTCTGGGTAACGCGAGATCAGACCCTTTCCCCTGGCCAGTGGGAACGGTGACACTGGAGCTAACCAACTATCGTTTCGACTTGTGCTCCGCAAAATCGGATCTGCCATATATGCACGCAGCGGTATTCCTCTTACTCCGCCAACGTCCACAGCGCGGATGTGTTTGTGACCGCCGGGGGGGGGAGGAGGGGGGGACCAGCGCTCTACCGCAGCGACATTTCGACGCTCCCGGTGGGGGGTGTGAACCGCGGCGGTGCTACGTGGGATAAAGGAGAACGCCGCGGCGCTGAGGTCACGGGCGGGGCGCAGTTTTTTGCGCACGGAAGACGTCGGAACATAAATAAAAACGCGTTCCGCGCATGAGTGCAGCGCGGGTCGCCGCGGGTTCGATGGGTTTGCCCCAGCGCGCGCCGGATGCTTTCACGCTAGCGCCCTGCTGCTCTTGACCCCGTGCCACCGGCTGTCTCTCCCTGGCCGGTCCCGCAGGACCCAGCCGCTAGCCCACGCTCAGCAGGACCTCAGCTCCACCTCACGTTCCCGTTACTGGCTCCCGCCAAACCCGCGTGTCCACGGCTGCTGCAGTGTCACCCCCCCACCCCCCACCCACCAGCTCCACTCCACACACCGGCCAGATTTGGTTTCACTCTCCCCATTTCAAGGCCTGCCAGAAGCAACGCTCTGCCGCAGGGAGAAAAAGCCCTGAAGGGGTCAGAGAGCTGTTTCCCCCCCGAGGTCGCATGGCGTGTGCTATCAGCGGCACGAAAAATGGAAAAGAGCTCGTGAGCGCGTTCCTCCCACTGTTCTTCATCCTCCTCCTCCTCCTCCTCCTGACACAGCAGCTGCTTCACCTTTCTCGACTCCATCTTGGCCACTCTCTCTGCATTCCTCCACCATCTCAGGACCGCCGCTTCCTGTCGGAGTGTGAAGAGTGGGTGACCTGCAGCCGGACCACCCCTCATTTCCCCTCCCCTTTCCTGCAGCTCTGAGTTTGCACTTGCGCTTCTGCATTTCAAAGAAAAGAAATAAGAGGACGTGGGCATCGGCGGCTTCTGTGAACGGCGTACATAGCAACAAGCTGAGGTGTGCGTACGAGTAGAGCGGTGGAAATTTACAAAGAGAAAAATATTACAAC